>NC_053026.1:518707206-518939012 GCF_003073215.2 Triticum urartu
CTATTAAAGAAAACTACAAAAAATAGAATTGAGGATACCTCATATGCTTCATCTTTTTAATGTCTTTCATGAAAATAAGGATTCCGATAATTGTGCCAAAGTGTTAGAAGAAAAATGTATTAAAATGTTTGGCACTAAATCTTTGTATGATGAGCATGATTGCAATGTTGTTAGTATGAATTCTTTGAATATCCATGATGCTAATGATATGCAAAGCCACAAGTTTGGGGATGCTATGTTTGATGAAGATGATATTTTTGTCCCCCAAGTTTTGATGAGCAATTTTATTTTGATGATAGCATGCCTCCTATTTATGATGATTATATTGATGAAAGTGGGTTTGGAAGAGTGTCAACTTTAGGAAGTAATGATCCCACTATTTTGGAGGGTGTTGAATCTTATTGTGATAATTATGAAAGTGGGTTTGGAGAGGTCATGACTTTAGTTAATGTTAATCCCACTATTTTGGAAGAGTGTCAACTTTGCATGCTTGTAGATCATGAAAAGAATGCTTTATGTGATGGTTATATTCACTAGTAGAAAACGGAGCTTTAAAACCGGTTCGTAAGGGCCTTTAGTGCCGGTTCCATAACCGGCACTAATTAGTGGGCACTAAAGCCCCCCCCTTTAGTACCGGTTCGGCATGAACCGGCGCTAAAGTGCCACCACGTGGCGTGAGCTCGCGCCCTGGTGTGGGGGACCTTTAGTACCGGTTGGTAACACCAACCGGCACTAAAGGTTTTTTTTGAATATTTTTAAAAATTTTGGAAATTGTTTTTGATTAATTTTTTTCGATTTTTAATTTTTCTAAATTATTTGGTGATTTAGTCTCTAATCACCTCTCTTAACTGCTCAAGTGTGGATCACTCATTCCAAATCATCTAACTTCCCGACCGGTCACCCATCCCTCTCACTACTCCAGCCCGAGCATGCTTAACTTTCGGGTTCTATTCTCCTTCGTTTCCAAGTCTGCACTTGTTGTTTTCCTGATAATAGTAAGATGCCAATCCTATTAACCCTCGGGAGTTTAGCTTGAGCATGAAGTCACACATTTCACCGTTTGAGTTTGAAACTATTATTCCAAAAAACAGTAACTATTTAGTAACACTAATATTTCTTGAAATGGATGGGTCTGGAAATTCTTGCACCACCGTAGGTAAGGAAAGAACAGAGTGATATTTTAAGGGTAGTTGTTCCTACGTACCTCTACGGTAGATTCATCTAGAACTGGATTTTGTTCCTCCTCCAGATCAAAGTCCTCCGAGTGCGCGCTCTCGCCCTCGCGGCCGGCGGTTTCCCCCAGCAGAAGCAGGTACTCTGCCAGTTCGTTTTCAGCAGGCATGGGTGGGGCTTGCTTGGTAGCCAGCGGCGTGGCAGGGGAGGACGGATCCATCTACTAGATTGCTCGTTTGAGATCCGTGGAGAAAGATAGCGAGAGCGGAGATGGGCTGGAGGTGGTGTATGGGAGGTGGCCTATGCCGTGTATATAACAGTGGTGTGGTAAATGTTTGCCTGAGATGGCAAGGTGGACAGCGCGTATCTGATCAGCCTATCATTAATTGAGAAATTGGGTCACGTTTCTTGCCTCTTTTATGCTTCAGATATTTTATATCAAACTTTAAGGATTACTAGTATTTCTTATAGACCTGTATTTGAGGGTGTGGAACAGGGCCCAAATAACTGTCCAAGTGTTAGGGCTCGAAACGGTTGTTTGAGGGCATCTCTCACTAGTAGAAAAAGGGTCAAATGTGAAGCACATTACTGCCGGTTTGATTTTGGCCCGATACTAATGGTACCATTAGTGCCGGTTCGAAGGGATTTGCATTAATGCCGGTTCGTGTTGAACCTTTAGTACCGGTTCGTGGCACGAACCGATACTAAAGGGGTGGTGGCAGGCTGGCGTCAGGCCGAGGCCCCACGATCACCTTTAGTACCGGTTCGTGGCACGAACCGGTACTAAAGGTCTAACCTTTAGTACCGGTTCGTGCCATGAACCGGTACTAAAGGGGTCTGACCTATAGTACCGGTTTGTGACACAAACCGGCACTATAGGGAAATTTTCAAACTAACCCCCCCCCCCCCCCCGTGTCAAAAAATCAAAAGAAAATGATAAAAACTTCAAAAAATAAAATCCTTCGAGCGGTAGTTATATTACTACATCTACTAGTTAGGAAAATTTGAAAACTACAATTTGGACATGTTTTGCAAAAAGTGTAGGGAAAATGTAAAACGGCTATAACTTTTGCATACGATGTCGGAAAAAAACGTATAATATATCAAAAAATTCAGCACGAAAATCCGCATCCGATGGAGACCGCCTACGGCCTGTTTGGAATTTTTTAGAATCCTCAAATTCCAAAAGGAAAAAAGATATGGTCAAATTTCAGTTTTTTTAAAAAAAATTGGTTAAATCTGGTCAAACTACTTATTCAAGAAGTATTAATGTTACTACATAATTATTCAAGAATATTAGTGTTACTAAATAATTATTTCAATTTTTTGAATTTTGGTCAAATCTCGTCAAACTATGGTCAAACTGTTGTCAAACTATGGTCAAACTTATTCAAGAAATATTAGCGTTACTAAATAATTACTATTTTTTAGAATAATAGTTTCAAACTCAAACGGTGAAATGTCTGACTTCATGCTGAAGCTAAACTCCTGAGGGTTAATAGGATTGACATCTTACTATTGTCAGGAAAACAATAAGCACTAGTAGAAAACGGAGCTTTAAAACCGGTTCGTAAGGGCCTTTAGTGCCGGTTCCATAACCGACACTAATTGGTGGGCACTAAAGCCCCCCCCCCTTTAGTACCGGTTCGGCACGAACCGGTGCTAAAGTGCCACCACGTGGCGTGAGCTCGCGCCCTGGTATGGGGGACCTTTAGTACCCGTTGGTGTTACCAACCGGTACTAAAGGTTTTTTTGAAAAAAAAATTGAAAAATTTGGAAAAAAAATTTGAGTATTTTTTCGATTTTTAATTTTTCTGAATTATTTGGTGATTTAGTCTCTAATCACCTCTCTAAACTCCTGAGGGTTAATAGGATTGACATCTTACTATTGTCAGGAAAACAACAAGCACTAGTAGAAAACGGAGCTTTAAAACCGGTTTGTAAGGGCCTTTAGTGCTGGTTCCATAACCGACACTAATTGGTGGGCACTAAAGCCCCCCCCCCTTTAGTACCGGTTCGGCACGAACCGATGTTAAAGTGCCACCACGTGGCGTGAGCTTGCGCCCTGGTATGGGGGACCTTTAGTACCAGTTGGTGTTACCAACCGGTACTAAAGGTTTTTTTGAAAAAAAAATTGAAAAATTTGGAAAAAAATGATTTTTTTTTTGATTTTTAATTTTTCTGAATTATTTGGTGATTTAGTCTCTAATCACCTCTCTTAACTGCTCAAGTGTGGATCACTCATTCCAAATCATCTATCGTCCCGATCGGTCACCCATCCCTCTCACTACTCCAGCCCAAGCACGCTTAACTTTCGGGTTCTATTCTCCTTCGTTTCCAAGTCTGCACTTGTTGTTTTCCTGACAATAGTAAGATGTCAATCCTATTAACCCTCAGTTTAGCTTGAGCATGAAGTCACACATTTCACTATTTGAGTTTGAAACTATTATTCTAAAAAACAGTAATTATTTAGTAACACTAATATTTCTTGAATAAGTTTGACCATAGTTTGACCACAATTTGACCATAATTTGACCATAGTTTGACCAGACTTGACCAAAATTCAAAAAATTGAAATAATTATTTAGTAACACTAATATTCTTGAATAATTATGTAGTAACATTAATACTTCTTGAATTAGTAGTTTGACCAGATTTAACAAAAAAAATTTAAAAAACTTAAATTTGTCCATATCTTTTTTTCCTTTTGGAATTTGAGGATTCTTAAAAATTGCAAACAGGCCATAGGCAGTCTCCATCGGGTGCGGATTTTCGTGCTAAATTTTTTGATATATTATACGTTTTTTTCTGACATCGTATGCAAAAGTTATAGACGTTTTACATTTTCCCTACACTTTTTGCAAAACATGTCCAAATTTAAGTTTTCAAATTTTCCTAACGTGTAGATGTAGTAATATAACTACCTCTCGAAGGATTTTATTTTTTGAAGTTTTTATCATTTTATTTTGATTTTTTCAAAACTGAAATGGCGATACACGGGGGCGGGGGGGTGGGGGGGTAGAGTTTGAAAATTGCCCTATAGTGCTGGTTTGTGTCTTCAACCGGGACTATAGGTTAAGACTCTGTAGTGCCGGTTGGTGACACAAACCGGTACTATAGGTTAGACCTTTAGTACCGGTTTGTGTCACAAACCATCACTAAAGGTGCTCGTGGGGCCCTGGCCTGACGCCAGCCTGCCACCACCCCTTTAGTACCGGTTCGTGGCACGAACCGGTACTAAAGGTTCATTACGAACCGGCACTAATGCATAGCCATTCGAACCGGCACTATTGATCACATTAGTGCCGGTTTTTTTACAAACCGGCACTAATGTGCTTCACGTTTGACCCTTTTTCTACTAGTGAAGTGCAGACTCGGAAACGAAGGAGAATAGAACCTGAAAGTTAAGCATGCTCGGGCTAGAGTAGTGAGAGGGATGGGTGACCGGTTGGGAAGTTAGATGATTTGGAATGAGTGATCCACACTTGAGCAGTTAAGAGAGGTGATTAGATACTAAATCATCAAATAATTCAGAAAAATTAAAAATCGAAAAAAATCAAAAAAAATTCAAAAAAAAAACCTTTAGTACCGGTTGGTAACACCAACCGGTACTAAAGGTCCCCCATACCAGGGCGCGAGCTCACGCCACGTGGTGGCACTTTAGCACCGGTTCGTGCTGAACCGGTACTAAAGGGGGGGACTTTAGTGCCCACCCTTTAGTGCCGGTTATGGAAGCGGCACTAAAGGCCCTTACGAACCGGCGCTAAAGCTCCGTTTTCTACTAGTGTCTAGTCGGTCCCTCAAAATTTAGACCCTTAGGTCATGTCCAAAGCAGATCTTTAAATCTCCCACAATCATCCAGGCTCCGGACCGAGCTGTCCGAACGCAATTTGCTATCCAATGGCATCCTGCATCGGTTCATTGACCAGTCCGGATGTCCGTTTTCCCGTAGACCGAAAGCAAACTAGGGTGCTTTGCGGGAGTCTGGACGCCAGCCATGTAGGACTCTGACTCCATGTCTCCTGTCCTCCGCCGCCAGTCCACACCTCTTGTCCGCCCACCACATAGGTACCATCCGCCCATATGTAAGTCACCACGCCCGGCAAGTGTTTGGTGAAATGCTCATGCTAATTTTCTTGTCCCTTCTTTACAGTAATGGATTCGAACATGGAGTACATATACAAGTACTACGTTGAGTCGTCCGACGAGCAAGACTATATGGATGAAATGATGATGATGCAGGTGGTCCTTGCTGCAGAGCAAGCAGAAGAGCATGTTCTCAATTTCATGGGATCCATCAAGGTTCATCGAGTGTTCAATCGGGCATGGGCCATTTGACGTTGATAGATGACTATTTTGCCTTGGTGTCCTATTCACTGACAATTTTCATCGGAGCTTTCGGATGCAAAAAAAGTCTTTGATCATCTCTACCATGACGTCCGGTCCTTTGATGACTACATCTTGAAGAAGGATGCAGTAGGAAGGGTTAGATTATCTAGTTACTAGAAGTGCACGGACGCATTGCCGATGCTTGCATATGGCACGGCCCCGGATTCGTGGGACACATGTGCTGGTTGATTTCAAGTTGGAACTACGTTAATTTGAAAAAAAAATGGATTCTAATATTTCAATTAGAACTAGGATTTGATATGCGGTTATTTTGAGCTTGCGGACTTACAAAAGACGTGGACGTTTTGTGGCTAGCTTTGGATAGCTGGCTCCAGCATCACTGTATGCGGACTGGTCCACTCCGGTCCGCGGACGGATACGGTATCCGATTTGGGTGTCAGCATTGGAGATGCCCTTATATATCACACCATATCCTTTAATTCCTTATATTTGCGCCGCTAAAAAAAGGTTCCTAGTCGATCTCTTAAATTTCAGGCACTAAAAAACAGTTCCGCACAAATTTGCGAATTGCATAACCATACAGCATTGCATAATAGATAGCATAGGTTCATACTACACTCCATATGGTTCATATGACATTGCATAATACAAATTTAAGCTACTCGATTCAAATGAAATAATAAAAACAAACTACTAATTTTACTTGCTATCTTCCGACGTAGTTTCGGCCTCGAGCATCACCCAATCCATGCCGAAGCAAGAGCTATATGACGTGAGCTCGATCACGTCCACTCTGCCGCCCCGACTAGATGGCACGACCTCGTCCTTGTTGGACATCCCTTGCTTTTAAACCTCAAGACATGGGCACTCCTCGATGACGACCTCCACATGCTTCCATCGGATCTCAGCCATGTACGCTTCGTCGGGGAACTCCTTCTCAAGCCGCTTGAAGGCCTCCTGGTTCTTCTGCAATTCGCGGCGGGAGACAAATTGGGGCTCAAGGTCGAAAATCGTCGGGACGTTGGGGCGGAAGAAGTGGAAATTCAGCTTCCTGTTGTTGTTGTTGTTGTAGAGTGTCACCGCCTTGATGTCGTACACCCTCGCCGCCAGCTTCGCCGATTGAAAGGACCCAAGCCGGTACCTAGTAATGTTTGTTTCCTTGATCTCGGACACCCAAGTCCCCCACAGTCTCTATCGCACGTTGTGGTATTTCTTCTACAGTGGTGGCGGTAGGTCAGTGAAGGAGCGGGAAGGGAGAGGGCGCTGTCACGGCCTCGGCTGCACTGGGCAGTATGTCGTGGATCACGCTGAGAATTGACTACAGCGACCTATGATAGATGGATCCTGCCATTAGTTGCGTCGGTGGCGGAGCGGTGGCTTCGGGAGGGCCACCGGAGTTGATTTTGGGGACAGTGACAAAGATGCGGTGTGGGGGAGAGAGAGGGGCTGCTCGGAGGGGTGGATACTTTTTTTGAAGAAATGACACAAGGAAAGTAAATTTAGAGGTGGGACAACGCGAGGAGTACAAAATATACTCCTCTAAAGTCTTTAAGAGATCGTCTAGGTCTGATTTAGGCCCTAAATGAAGGAAATATGCCCTAGAGGCAATAATAAAGTTGTTGTTTATATTTCCTTATATCATGATAAATGTTTATTATTCATGCTAGAATTGTATTAACCGGAAATTTAGTACATGTGTGAATACATAGACAAACAGAGTGTCCCTAGTATGCCTCTAATAGACTAGCTCGTTAATCAAAGATGGTTAAGTTTCCTAGTCATAGACATGTGTTTTCTTTTGATGAACAGGATCACATCATTAGAGAATGATGTGGTGGACAAGACCCATCCGTTAGCTTAGCACTTTGATCGTTTAGTTTATTGATATTGCTCTTCATGACTTATACATGTTCCTATGACTATGAGATTATGCAACTCCCGAATACCGGAGGAACACTTAGTGTGCTATCAAATGTCACCACATAACTTGGTGATTATAAAGATGCTCTAGAGGTGTCTCCGATGGTGTTTGTTGAGTTGGCATAGATTAAGATTAGGCTTTGTCACTCCGTGTTTCAGAGAGGTATCTTTGGGCCCCCTCGGTAATGCACACCACTAAAAGACTTGCAAGCAATGTGACTAATGAGTTAGTTACGAGATGATGCATTACGGAACGAGTAAAGAGACTTGCCGGTAACGAGATTGGACTAGGTATGATGATACCGACGATCGAATCTCGGGCAAGTAACATACCGATGACAAAGGGAACAACGTATGTTGTTATGCGGTTTGACCGATAAAGATCTTCGTAGAATATGTAGGAGCCAATATGAGCATCTACGTTCCACTATTGGTTATTGACCGGAGATGTGTCTCGGTCTTGTCTACATAGTTCTCGAACCCGTAGGGTCCACACGCTTAACGTTCGATGACGATTTGTATTATGAGTTTTGTGTTTTGATGAACCGAAGTTTGTTTGGTGTCCCGGATGAGATCACGGACATGACGAGGAGTCTCTAAATGGTCGAGACATAAAGATCGATATATTGGAAGGTTATATTCGGACACCGGAATGGTTCAGAAGTGTTTCGGGTATTTTCCGGAGTACCGGGAGGTTATCGGAACCCCCCGGGAGAGTAATGGGCCTTAATGGGCTTTAGGGGAAAGGAGAGAGGGGCCTCAAGGGGTTGCCGTGCCCCCCCCCCCATGGGCTGGTACGAATTGGACTAGGAGGGGGCGGCGCCCCCTCCTTCCTTCTTCCCTCCTTCCCCTTCCCTCCTTCTCCTAGTTGGAATAGGAAAGGAGGGGGGGATCCTACATGGACCGGGAGTCCAAGTAGGACTCCTCCCTATGGCACCCCCCCCTATGGTCGGCCTCCTCTCCTCCCCCTTTGTATACGTGGGAGGGGCACACCAAAGTTTCTCTTAGCCCTGTGTCGTGCCCCCCTCCACAGTTACACACCTCGGTCATATCGTCGTAGTGCTTAGGCGAAGCCCTCCGCCGGTAAACTTCATCATCACCATCACCACGTCATCATGCTGACGGAACTCTCCCTCAGCCTCAACTGGATCAAGAGTTCAAGGGACGTCACCGAGTTGAACGTGTGTTGATCACGGAGGTGTCGTACGTTCGGTACTTGGATCGGTTGGATCGCGAAGACGTACGACTACATCAACCACGTTACTAAACGCTTCTGCTTTCGGTCTACGAGGGTACATGGACACAGTCTCCCCTCTCATTGCTATGCATCTCCTAGATAGATCTTGTGTGATCATAGGAATTTTTTTTAGATACTGCGTTCCCCAACAGTGGCATCCGAGCTAGGTCTATGCGTAGATGTTATATGCACGAGTAGAACACAATGAGTTGTGGGCGATAATAGTCATATTGCTTACCACCAACGTCTTACTTTTATTTGGCAGTATTATTGGATGAAGCGGCCCGGACCGACATTACATGACCGCGTTCATGAGACTGGTTATACCAGCGTGCTTCGCACGCAGGTGGCTAGCGGGTGTCTGTTTCTCCAGCTTTAGTTGAATCGAGTTTGACTACGCCCGGTCCATTGAAGGTTGAAACAGCACACTTGACAAAAAATTGTCGTGGTTTTGATGCGTAGGTAAAAATGATATGTCTCCAACGTATCTATAATTTATGAAGTATTCATGCTATTATATTATCTGTTTTGGATGTTTATGGGCTTTAATAAACACTTTTATATTATTTTTGGGACTAACCTATTAACCGGAGGCCCAACCCAAATTGTTGTTTGCTTGCCTATTTCAGTGTTTCGATGAAAAGGAGTATCAAACGGAGTCCAAATGGAATGAATCCTTCGGGAGAGTTATTTTTGGAACGAAAGCAATCCAGGAGACTTGGAGTAGACGTCAGGGAAGCTTCGAGGAAGCTACGTGGCAGGAAGGCGCGCCCTACCCCCCTGGGCGCGCCCCCCACCCTCGTGGCCCCCCTGACCGACGTCTTTCGCCTATATATGTCCATATACCCTAAAAACATCAGGGAACACAATAGATCGGGAGTTCCGCCGCCGCAAGCCTCCGTATCCACCGAAAACCAATCTAGACCCGTTCCGGCACCCTACCGGTGGGGGGAATCCCTCTCCGGTGGCCATCTTCATCATCCCGTCGCTCTCCATGATGAAGAGGGAGTAGTTCACACTCGGTGCTGAGGGTATGTACCAGTAGCTATGTGTTTGATCTCTCTCTCGTGTTCTTGAGGTGGTATGATCTTGATATATCGCGAGCTTTGATATTATAGTTGGATCTTATGATGTTTCTCCCCCTCTACTCTCTTGTAATGGATTGAGTTTTCCCTTTGAAGTTATCTTATCGGATTGAGTCTTTAAGGATTTGAGAACACTTGATGTATGTCTTGCATGTGCTTATCTATGGTGACAATGGAATATCACGTGATCCACTTGATGTATGTTTTGCTGGTCAACTTGCGAGTTCCGTGACCTCGTGAACTTATGCATAGGGGTTGGCACACGTTTTCGTCTCGACTCTCTGGTAGAAACTTTGGGGCACTCTTTAAAGTACTTTGTGTTGGTTTGAATAGATGAATCTGAGATTGTGTGATGCATATCATATAATCATACCCACAGATACTTGAGGTGACATTGGAGTATCTAGGTGACATTAGGGTTTTGGTTGATTTGTGTCTTAAGGTGTTATTCTAGTACGAACTCTTCAATAGATCGATCAGAAAGACTAACTTTGAGGTGGTTTCGTAACCTACAATAATCTCTTCGTTTGTTCTCCGCTATTAGTGACTTTGGAGTGACTCTTTGTTGCATGTTGAGGGATAGTTATATGATCCAATTATGTTATTATTGTTGAGAGAACTTGCACTAGTGAAAGTATGAACCCTAGGCCTTGATTTCTAGCATTGCAATACTGTTTACGCTCACTTTTATCATTAGTTACCTTGCTGTTTTTATATTTTCAGATTACAAAAACCTATATCTACCATCCATATTGCACTTGTATCACCATCTCTTCGCCAAACTAGTGCACCTATACAATTTACCATTGTATTAGGTGTGTTGGGGACACAAGATTCTCTTTGTTATTTGGTTGCAGGATTGCTTGAGAGAGACCATCTTCATCCTACACCTCCCACGGATTGATAAACCTTAGGTCATCCACTTGAGGGAAATTTGCTACTGTCCTACAAACCTCTGTACTTGGAGGCCCAACAACGTCTACAAGAAGAAGGTTGCGTAGTAGGCATCAAGCTCTTTTCTGGCGCCGTTGCCGGGGAGGTTAGCGCTTGAAGGTATATCTTTAGATTTTGCAATCGAATCTTTTAGTTTCTTGTTTTATCACTAGTTTAGTCTATAAAAGAAAATTACAAAAAAATAGAATTGAGGATACCTCATATGCTTCATCTTTTTAATGTCTTTCATGAAAATAAGGATTCCGATAATTGTGCCAAAGTGTTAGAAGAAAAATGTATTAAAATGTTTGGCACTAAATCTTTGTATGATGAGAATGATTGCAATGTTGTTATTATGAATTCTTTGAATATCCATGATGCTAATGATATGCAAAGCCACAAGTTTGGGGATGCTATGTTTGATGAAGATGATATTTTTGTCCCCCAAGTTTTGATGAGAAATTTTATTTTGATGATAGCATGCCTCCTATTTATGATGATTATATTGATGAAAGTGGGTTTGGAAGAGTGTCAACTTTAGGAAGTAATGATCCCACTATTTTGGAGGGTGTTGAATCTTATTGTGATAATTATGAAAGTGGGTTTGGAGAGGTCATGACTTTAGTTAATGTTAATCCCACTATTTTGGAAGAGTGTCAACTTTGCATGCTTGTAGATCATGAAAAGAATGCTTTATATGATGGTTATATTGTTGGATTCATTCATGATGCTACTGAAAATTATTATGAGGGAGGAATATATGCTTGTAGGGCTTGCAATAATATCAAGTTTCCTCTCTATCTGTTGAATGCTTGTTATACCTTCCTATGCAAGTTGATTCTTGTTCCCACAAGTTGTTTGCTCACAAAATCCCTATGCATAGGAAGTGGGTTAGACTTAAATGTGCTAGTCACATTCTTCATGATGCTCTCTTTATGTTTCATTCTCATATTTTATGTGAGCATCATTGAAATCATCATGCCTAGCTACGGGCCGTTAAACAGTAGCGCTTGTTGGGAGGAAACCCAATTCTATTTTTGTTCCTTCGTTTTTTTCCTGTTTAGTAATAAATGATTTATCTAGACTCTGTTATGATTGAGTTTTTGTGTTTTAATTAGTTTTTGTGCCAAGTAGAACCTTTGGGAAGACTTGGGGAAAGTCTTTGCGATCTTGCTGTAAAAAACAGAAACTTTAGCGCTCACGAGATTTGCTACTATGTTTTACTGGAGAGTGATATTTAGTTGATTCTTTTTGCATGTGATTAATAGATAACTTCCTCACGTCCAGCTATTTATTTCAGAATTTTTTGCCTTCCAGAAGTATACGTTTGATATAGATTACTATAGACAGTTCTGTTTTTGACAGATTCTGTTTTCTATATGTTGTTTGCTTATTTTGATGAATTTATGAGTAGTATCAGAGGGTATGAACCATAGAGAAGTTGGAATACAGTAGATATTACACAAATATGAATTTAGAAGGAGTTCACAACAGTAACTAAGTGGTGATTCATTTTCTTATACTAACGGAGCTTACGAGTTTTCTGTTAAGTTTTGTGTTTTGAAGTTTTCAAGTTTTGGGTAAAGATTCGATGGACTATGGAATAAGGAGTGGCAAAGATCCTAAGCTTGGGGATGCCCAAGGCACCCCAAGGTAATATTCAAGGACAACCGAGAGGCTAAGCTTGGGGATGCCCCAGAAGGCATCCCCTCTTTCGTCTTTGCTCATCGGTAACTTTACTTGGAGCTATATTTTCACTACTAGGAAAAGGCCTACTAATGGCGCACCTAATTTGGCCATTAATGGCGCATTAGTGGTGCGCCATTAGTGCCACGCCATTAGTATATTTTACTAATGGCGCACCACTGGTGCGCCATTAGTATCTGATATACTAATGGCGGACCTCGGATGCGCCATTAGTATATACAACAGTGCGCCATTAGTATGCCTCCCAGGGGGCCATGTATACGCAGGTGCTTTGGCATACTAATGGCGCACAACAACAAGATGCGCCATTAGTAACTTCGGCATACTAATGGCGCACTGTTTAATGATGCGGCATTAGTATCCTTTGGCATACTAATGGCGCACTGTGATGTGATGCGCCATTAGTATGAATATTAGGTTTTTTATTTTTTAATTTTCTGTTTTTTTGCACAGGTTACAAAATGTATAATTGAACAAAATATAGACAGCACACATCAACAATAGATTCATCGAATACAATAGAAGATTAGTCTCTGAATACAATTCATCATATTAGTCTCCGAATACAATTCATCATATTAGTCTCCGAATTTAAAAGACCGAACAAAGATAGAACATTATATTACAAGTCTCGAGACCGCGAGTAGCGAGTTTGTCTTCACATTACAAGTCGATATCGATCATCTAAACTACCATCACATAGAAGAGAGCTGCGGTCATCACGATGAGCATCATCACGATGAAACTCGTCTTCATCCGGTTCCTCCAACGCTCCCTCCCCTCTCCCGCTAGATAGCGGGTATATCTAGATTCGGCCTCGGCCCTAGTGGTGTACCCTTTGTAACTGTTACCGCTGAATCGGTGAACCTGTCTCCGACACTCCTCCCAGTCATCATAGACTCCGGGAACCTTACCCTTGTACACGACATACGACGGCATCGCTATGCACTAGCCAAACGAAATGTTAGTACCAATTCACAGACAATACATAAGCAATATATAAGTATGCAACAGAACGATCGGAAGAGAAAAGCAAGACATTAATAGCATCGATTACATCTAAGTTGAACGACTCTCGAAACCAAAGAGACATACTACAAGTTCATTAAAGTTTAATTACAACATGAGCCAATCGATGTTTCAGAACTAGACACAGCATCACTGCTTTCGACTCGACTCAAGGGACCGGAACATGGATGAAGCCGTCGTCTATCGTGGGAGTCATGAAATAACGGGCGTTGTCAGCCTGCATTTGTAGCATTGTGTCGATGTCACTGTTGGACGGTTGATTTCTGAGGTAGAACTGCCTCGAGGTACGAAGGACATCTTGATGGATGATTTCCGCAAACTCCGACTGGATGCGAAAGAATTCTTGTCTGATGTCCGCGTCCTGGATTGCCGACACGCTCGCGGCCCAATCTCTGAGTTTACTCGGTAGCAGAAGTTGATGATGGTCCCGTACGATCGCCCGCATGTGATGGATGGCGTAGTAGGCACCCTTCTGACCGCCAGGAGGCTGCTTGACGCAGCAGAACGTCGTATTGTGGGAAAACACGTGCTTGCCGTACTTACGAATAGGCCTGGTGAAGGTGCCTCCAGATTTGGCGTAGCCGGGGAGAACATCATCAAGAACCTTCTTGACATTTGTGTAGTCTACGTTCGACTGACGGTCCGGGTCAAAATACGTGGCCATGGAATATTTGGGGCTTAGGAGGATGAGCGTGCAATGTGTGTCACTGCAGAAAACACGGAATGTTAAAAGAAAAACGATCGAAATCTAAGAATTCATATGTTACGGGGCGGTTGAGGGGAGGACTTACTTGGGAAAGTAAGGCACGAGGAAGTTATCCTTATCTTGGTTTACCAGAATGACGCCTTTGAGGTAAGAACTCGCGACTTGCCGGTCCCCAGCGCTGCCCAAGATCTTGGCACGCATGTAGAAGGGGTCGACTATCACAATGTCCGGGGTCTTGTCGCGAATGATCCGCATCTCCATACTCAGAGAAAATAGCCGAACGAAGGTGTAGTGCAGCGGATGAAGGTTCAACATAGCGTGGATGTCATCAAACCGCAGGACGATCATACCCCCGATGGAGTTATCCACAAAGCCCTTCCCTATGGCACCTTGGCCGCGAAAACCGGGTATGCCACATCCTTCTCTCTGAGACGCCGCTTCTCCAAAGAAAGAACACTGTCATGCAGACTCCACATAGCACCGGTTGCAGCATTGAGCATATTTCTCGGTAGCATCGGCCTACCCGCCACATGCAGCCTCCTCATTAAATCCTCAGGTGAAGGTGGCCCGTCCTGAGCACGGATCGTACTCGGTGCCGGCTGGCCCGCACCCTTGTTAGTCTTTCTTTTGCGTGCCTTCTTCTTCTCCTGTAATGGGACCGAGTTCTGCTCACAGACCGCCTTCTTGAGTGTGTTGGGGCTGATAATATTTCGCACCTCGCCTATCTGAGGCTCGGTGAAGTCGGCAGCTGGAGGCGTCTCCTGAGAGCTGAACGGCAGACGACGCCTGTTGCAACTTGGCTTCTCCGCGGTACCAGCTAGATCGCGCACGTCTTTTGTTGGGTTGGGTTCTTGAGAAGGAGGCCCCATGAAGTCGCCACCGTACCCATGATCGGCAAAGTACTGATCGACGTTGCCAAATGTATCGTTGTCGTCGTCGTTCTGATCCTGTGCCATATGCATGTTTGGATCCAGTGGCATAGGGATGTCCGGCACCGTTGCGGCGGTCTTGCCATGGGGCCGACTTGGCGCCGGCACGACTGGCGGTGTTGTCTTTGGGGTGGTGTCCCCCGCCCCCAAACGAATCTGGCTCTTCGGCCAAAGCAGGGGCCAGCTCAGGCAGGCGCTGAGGGTCATCACGTCATCATCGTCGGCCCTGACGGGTCGAATCGGAGGTAACAACTCGTCGCAGCCTGGCAGCACCCGAACCAGTTGAACCCTAAACAAGTTGGGTGGCGTCTGGGTACCGTGGAACAAGGGGTTGCCCGGTTGAACGATTTTGCCCTTGGCGACATCAACCAACTCGTTGTTCACGAAGTGCAGGAGAGTGCACGGAACATCGGCGGCGCCCTACGAAAACATGTAGGGCGTCAGGGATGCCCAGTCAAAGGCAAGGAGATGAAGTCCTCGGCCGAGAGAGGCTTAATTAGTTAACGCGATGATGGCGTCGAGCTCGGCTAATGTCGAGGCACCACCAACGGCGGGCGTGCAGTTGACGGAGGGGCCGCTTGCTGCAGAGGTGGTGGCCGGCGTACACCCGGGTGCATTAAGCTCCCGTGCCGGCGTCGGAGACACCAATGCCGCCTCCGCCGGAGACACCAATGGCCCCGCCATCGCGTTCTGCGAGTTGCTGGCCGTGAAGCTAGGAATCGGGGGCGACCCCTGTTGGCCGCCCGCAATCCACGCACTCAACCCCTCGATCAAGGTAGGCACAATGGCGGTGATCGTCGCTCTGAGTTGTTGTTGCACTTGCTCTTGGACAATCTCCGGAATCCGCGCCACCTGTGCCTTGAGTTCTTGAACCTCACGCGCCTGGCTTTCCGAGCTGGTCTTTTTCTCCTTTCGCCCACCAGTGTTATAGTATGATGACCATTTTGTCGACAAGCCTTTGCCGGCCACACGACCAGCTGACATCGGCTTACTGAGCTTATCCTTGTTCTTCATTACATTCAACGCCCTATTTAGAGTGGTGTCCCAAGGGTTGCTCTTAGTCGACCCCGCGCTACTGCTTTCAGTCGCCTGCGGAAGGAATGTGAACCATTTAGAAATTTGGCTTCATTAACTAGAATGCAACCATATGGAGCTAATTACGCGGGGGTGTATTCCTTACCAGAACAAGCTCAAGCGCCCTGGTCTTCGGATCCGTGGTAAGCTCCTTTGTTTTCAGGTCCTTCTTGTACCGGGCCCTGACAAAGTTCCTGGTCTGCTTGTCACCGTATTTATCGAAGAGGGGCGGTAGGCCTTGCTCGGCATGGTCCGCCTCCTCCTTGTCCCATATAGGCTCCCCCACTCTGTAACCGCCGGGACCGAGTGTGTGTTCCCCTAAGTTCAGCTCCCGCATTTCTTTCCCCCACTGACTTGATTCGGAGTTTGCGGTGCTCGAGCAATTGATCTTGAAGTCGTTGTAGTCATCTTCGGTGATCGAAGGATTTTTCTCCTTGATCTTCTCATAACTCTCACCTTTCTCGATCATTCTCTTCACATTGCTTTTCCAAGTAGACAGGGCCTTGCTCATCTTCGTGAGGGCAGCATTGTTCACTTTATTCCCTTTGAGGCTTGTGTTTTCAAATTCAACGGGGAACTTGTATCGTTCGTGCAGCTTCGTGAAGAGGAGGTTGCGCAAATTCCCTCGATCAGGATGCCTCAGGTTCTCGGTGTTGATCGAGACGGTGCTCCGGAGAATGCACCCGAGCTGAAGCGAGTACCCCTTGACTATTCATTCGGGCGCCGTTGGATTCCCGTCGGAGTCCACTTCAGTAAGTTCCTCCTTGAGGGTGCGGAGCACGGTCGGGCGCCGGTCCTTCCGTTGCCTCTTCGGTTGGCTGCCATCTGTGCGTGCGCCGCCATCATCAGTGGTGGCATCCTCGGCGGCACCATCAGTGGTGGCATCAGTGGGGTCATCCTCGGCGGCACCATCAGTGGTCTCAGGATCGGTGGGGAAGGCGGCGTCCTCATACAAGTGAGGTTGTTCCTCCATCTCCTGGGACAGCTCCCAGAATGCCTTGCCGCCCGAACCCCCGGCCTCATCGTCGTTGGCCATGTTTCTCTCTAAATAGGAACAAAGTTTGGTCAAAAAGTTGGTTATTGTCAAGGAACAAGATCATGGTCTCATCATTTAGGGTTTGTCGACACCGAGGCATCCTAAAAGCTAAGCTTTTATCATTGAGGGTTTTTCTATGCCGAGGCACCCTAAAAGCCTAAGCTTTCATCATTTCGGTTTTTATCGACACCGAGGCACCCTAAAAGCCAAGGTTGTATAATTAATGGTTTGTCGACACCCATGCATTAGTCACAAGTAACCCATATGTCCTATTTTTAGCAAAGTCATGCTAAAATTCACGGAAAATTTTAGCATGACCTTTGCTGAAAATAGGACATATGGAGTACCCGAATTTGCTGGAACGGAAGTTAATCGACATTCCAGCAAACTCAAGGGCCTCTCGGGTGGACAAGGCAAAAAAGGCCTCCATCACAACATGGAAAATACATTGGCATGTGAAGAGGTGAAACAATATATGCATCTCCAAGCAGTATCATTCAACATTTTGGACAAACCACTACAAGCAATACTGGATCAGATACAAGAAGAATGTGAGAAAATCCAGACAAATACTAACAGATTGAGGTGTTTAACTTGTGGTGCTCTCTGTGCTATTAACATTTCAAGTCAAAACCTTTTCTGGTTAGTAAGTGTTTCTTGAGCATATGTATGTAGTAAGTGTTTCTGCTCTCAGTGTTTCAGAACACATATTTTAGCTACCTAGTACCAGTGCTATTACCCAGCAGTTAATTAGCTTTTGCTTTTGCTTTTCAGTGCCAAATTCTAGCTAGTACCAGCAAATTAACATCTAGCAGCAATCATTTTCAAATATATATACACTGGACATTTTAATATTAACCTAAGGAAAAATGAATAGTTAGGTTAATTACCCACTGTTAGTTATTTAGTCTGATGCTTTGTTCTACACTTTGATGCAAATTAGTATATAGAAGAAGCTATTTACTAGCAGTACCATATATAAAAGACATTCAGTCTGATGCTATTTACTAGCAGTAGTAGCAGTTTTTTTTCTTCTTCATTAACTGTACTAGCAGTTTTTTTTCTTCTTCATTAACTATATTAGCTATTTACTAGCAGTACTAGCACATGGATCATATGCTAATGCTACATTGATACATCATCATGCTGGGTAATATTAAACCCAAGCAACTTTATAATCAACCCAAGATACATCAACTACTGCACTGTCCTGCCTAATAAAAACAGTCATGCCAGCATATAGTATATAAATCTGAATTTGTGTTTACAAGAAGAGTGCCCATTGCAATGTAAACCTGAGAACACAACTCACCTCAAGTGCAGGATATAGCAGACACCTACTTCTTCAGTCAAGTGCAGTAAAAGACCATTTGCAGAACCTGTTTAGTCAGAGTTGAACATTAGAATCCATACTATGCTCTACTATGCTTGTAAGGGAACACTATGCTTGTAATGGATGCAGTTGAAGCAGGTTGGGTTGCTAGACTTTGCTGTGCTTGGAGAAGGTGCATTGCGTACCGAGAGCTAAACATACGAGCACATCTCGGATTTGTTCTCAGAACATGGAAATGGAAAATGCAGGTTGACATTTCATCTAGTAGTGAGCAAGCAGAAGAATAAAGGCATTGGGAAAACTAGGTGCACTGTATTTTGGGTAACATGGCCACATGTTCTCGGTTTGGCCACAATTCAAGCATTGTATTCTTGGGTC
The DNA here is from genome assembly GCF_003073215.2 of Triticum urartu. Classification (NCBI taxonomy): domain Eukaryota; kingdom Viridiplantae; phylum Streptophyta; class Magnoliopsida; order Poales; family Poaceae; genus Triticum; species Triticum urartu. The sequence goes on from NC_053026.1 coordinate 518,726,097, forward strand.
AATCTGGGTCACATGGTTTGTAATTCAACCAATTTTGGGTCAATGTGGGTAACATGGTTTGCAACTGAACAAATTTTGGGTTTGTTTGACTTTGCTGCCACTAGAGAAGGCGCATTGCATACCGAGAGGTGGTCGAGGAAGGCGAGCACGGCCATGTCATCACCGGTGACGATCTTCTCGGCCTCGTCGACGGCGGTGAGGTTCTGCACCGCAGGGCCCAGCTTCTTGCCGATCCAAGCGACAATGGCATCCCTGCAGCAAAGCAAAAACAAAATTCTCAGCAGCTGCGGAGTGGGAACAGGGAGGGAATTGGGGATCTGCAGAAATTGCTCACTTGGTCCTCTCGCCGGAGTAGTCCCTGGGCACGCTGTCAATGAAGAAGAGGAGGGTGGGGTAGCCCTGCACGCCATGCGCCTGCGCCAGGTCATGCTCCTCGGTGGCGTCGGGGCGGCGTCAAGGCGGCGGGGCAGCGGCGTCGAGGCGGCGAGGCGTCGAGGCGGCGTCGGGGCGTCGAGGCGGCGTCAGGGCGTCGAGGCGGCGTCGAGGCGGCGTCAGGGCGTCGAGGCGGCGTCGAGGTGGCATCGGGGCGGCGTCGAGGCGGCGGGGCAGCGGCGTCGGGAGAGGAGAGGGGAAGGGGATCGAGGGCGAGGGCGAGGGAGAGAAAGGGGATAGGTTTGGGCCGGGGAGGAAATATGGATGGGGGCGGCACAATAATAATGGCGCACCACCCCTCGGTGCGCCATAAGTACATCCATACTAATGGCGCACCTCACCCTGGTGCGCCATTAGTTTTTTTTTGATTTCTGCTCGAGCCAATAGGTTATCTTCCACCTGACCTGATCCACATCAAGTTCCCTCTACTAGCTTGATTGGTCAGCAGCCAGTTCTCACACCAGGAGGTCCTGAGTTTGATTCCCAGGCTCCACAATTTTTTTATGCATTTAAAATGCTGTTTGATACTTATTTGTGTTTAAATATGTTCAAACTTGTTTAAATCATAACAGTAATATTTTTTTATAAGACAGTAATAATTTTTTTAAAAATATCATCAAATAGTAGGGGAGGGTGCGGGGGGTCGGCGGCGGTGGTTGAGTAGGGGAGGGGTGCAGGGGGTCGGCGGCGGCAGTTGAGTAGGGGAATCGAGGGTGCGGGGGGTCGGCGGCGGCGGCCGGTGGACCGGGGGGTGCTCGGCGGCGAGGGGGACCGGATCTGGCGAGGTGGGATAGCGATCGAGATGGAGGGGGGTCAAGATCGAGTGTCCATGAAATTTAAAAATATTCATGATAGTTCAAAAAGTGCCCATGAAATACAATCGAGAAATGAAGGCTACGATTTAAAATACAATCGATCTTAGCTAGCTATCTGTTCACAATCTTCTTGCCCTTCTTTTTCGCAAATGGAGTTCTTCTGTGGAACGGACGTCCTTTAGGTAGGGTGGTCCTGCTTCTTCTTGTGGTGTATGCTGCTACTTCATCATCGTCGTCATGTTCGATCCTCGGGTCGCCGTACTTGTCGAAGTCTTGCTCATTGGCTACTCCATCCATTCCGATGATCTTCCTTTTGCCTCTGCTCACGACAACACGACTGGGCTTTGACGGGTTGGTAATGAAGAAGCATTGGTCCACTTGGGAAGCCAGTACCCATGGCTCATTTTTTGCGGTGACGTTTGCACCCGCGGTCTTGGATTTGGCTTCGGGTATAACCATGGTAGTGAAATACCGGTCTTCTTTTAGGACGCTCTTGGCCCATCTGACACGGAACATCGGGACCTTCTCTCCAGCGTAGCTCAGCTCCCAGATCTCCTCGATCCTTCCGTAGTATCTGTCCTTGTCGTTACCGGTGTAGGATTCCATCGTTACCCCGGAGTTCTGATAACCATCGCTCTTCATGTCCTTGGCCTCGATGTAGAATGTGTAGCCATTGATATCGTACGCCTCATAGGTCATCAGGTTGTGCTCAGCGCCCTGTGACAAGGCGAATATGAGTTGTTCTTCCGTGGAAGAATCCTCATGTAAAGGGTACGACAGAAGCTTCTGCTTGAACCAACGCGTGAAACATGAGTTGTGCTCTTTGAGTATATCTCCGTCCGTCCTCTGTTGGCCTCGGTCATTGTACGTCTTCTTAATAAAAGTTTTGTGCTCTGCCACCCAAGGATCGACCACGTCTATGTGTTGTAGCGCGACTAGGTTTGCTCTTTCAAAGTCGGTGAATCGACCCTCGAAGTCGACATGCATTTCGCGGCGACCCTCACGGTGACCCCATCCAGCGAGCCTGCCGAGGTGCCTGTTGATGGGCAGACCAACGGGGTTCTCGATGCCTAGATAATTCGTGCAGTAGGAGATGCACTCTTCGGTCAAAAAGCCCCTGGCTATGCTTCCCTCTGGACGTGACATGTTGCGAACGTATCCTTTGATGACACCATTCATCCTTTTGAACGGCATCATGCTGTGCAGGAACGTCGGCCCGAGTTGGATGATATCCTCCACTATATGGACCAGCAGATGCACCATAACGTCAAAGAATGCGGGCGGGAAGTACATCTCAAGCTCGCATAGTATCACCACGATCTCTTCCTGTAGCCTTCTGAGTTGCCTCACGCCAATCGACTTCTGAGAGATGACGTCAAAAAAGTTGCATACGCCAAATAGCGTTTCACGGACGTGCATGTCCATGATCCCACAGATTGCAACTGGAAGTATCTGTGTCATCAGCACGTGACAGTCGTGAGACTTCATCCCGCTGAACTTTTCCTTCGCTGGGTCTAGGTATCTGCTTATCTTCCCCGCGTAACCGTAAGGAAGTTTTACTCCTAGGAGGCAGGTGAAAAACTGCTCGATCTCCTCCTGACTTAGAGTGAAGCACGCGGAATGGTAGTCATTTCCGGTCTTCTTGCCTTTGCGACGACTTTCTGTCTCCTGCTTCGCCTCATCATCATCATCATTATCATCATCATATATAGCGTGAAGCTCCTGCCTGATGCCCATTGATTTCAAGTCTGCCCTTGCTTTCGGCCCATCTTTGGTCCTCTCTGGCATGTTGAGTAGGGTACCAAGCAGACTCTCGCACACGTTCTTCATGGTATGCATGACATCAAGGCTGTGAGGCACACGGTGGATCTTCCAGTACGACATGTCCCAGAAAACAGACCTCGTTTTCCATACCTTCAGCAGCGGCTCTGGCGCCTTTCGCTTCTTTCCCGGCTCTGGCGCCTTTTGCTTCTTTCCCGGCAGTGGGCAGTCTTTCCAATTTTTTAACAGCTTGTCTATTTCCTCGCCGCTCCTCATACACGGGCGTTTTCGGGGTTCGGTTTCACCATCGAACAGATCCTTGCGTTTCCTCCACGGGTCATCGTCGCGAAGCCACCTTCGATGTCCCATGAACACAGTTTTCGAAGACCCGAGATCTCTATCTAGCTGGCGATACGTTGTGTCATCCATGCACCTTACGCATCCAGAAAATCCGTGGACTACCTGCCCCGCGAGATATCCGTAACCGAGATAGTCGTGCACCGTCGTGAGCAGTGTGGCTCTCATAGGGAAATATTCTTTCTCTGCGGCGTCCCACGTATTGGCTGGCGTTTTCCACAGTGTGTCTAGCTCCTCCTTCAGCAGCCCCAGATACAGATTGATGTCGTTCCATGGTTGTTTCGGCCCTTCAATTAGCATACTCATGTGAATGTACTTCCTCTTCATGCACAACCAGGGAGGAAGGTTGTACATCCACACAAACACAGGCCAGGTGCTATGTGTGCTTCTCTGGCTGCCAAACGGATTGACTCCATTGGTGCTCGCGCCCAGCACGATGTTCCTTGGATCCTTCCCAAATTCTGGGTATTCGAAGATCAATGCTTGCCACTGGCTCGCATCCTTAGGGTGACTCAGCATCTTGTCTTTTTTATCTATCTCCGGATCATTTGCGTCATCTTCTCGCTTCTTCTCCTCCCTATCCGCGTGCCAACGCAGGAGCTTTGCTACCTTAGGGTCCGCGAAATACCGCTGCAGACGAGGAGTGATCGGAAAGTACCACACCACTTTTCGAGGAGCTTTCTTCCTCTTCTTGTATCGAGTGACGCTGCACACCGGACATATGGTAGACTCCGCGTGCTCGTCCCGATAAATGATGCAATTGTTCATGCACACATGGTATTTCACGTGCAGTAAATCCAGAGGACACATGATTTTCTTCGCCTCCTCCAAACTGGTCGGGCACTTGTTCCCCTTGGGAAGATGTTCGTGCCAGAATGACATGTTCTCGTCGAAGCATGCGTCGGTCATTTTGTGTTTTACCTTCATCTCCAGAGCCATGAGCGTTACTTTCAGGCGGGTATCCTCGGGCCTGCATCCTTCATACAATGGAGTAACCGCATCTAACTCAAGTTGATCCATCTTGGCTTTCTCTCGGGCGGCAGCTCTTGCGTTATCCGTCTGCTTGAGAAGCAGCTCTTGAATATGAGGGTCCTGCACCCAGCCCATCGATGCTCCAGCGTCGTCTGCTCCGCCGGCATCATCATCTTCATGATCATGCCCGTCGTCTGCTCCGGCATCTTCCTCATCATCATGTCCTGCATCTTCTACATGATGACTGTGTACAGCATCACCGTCATGATCATCTCCTGGGGATTCTTCGTCTTCTCGCCCGCCCGAGCCGCGGTGGTTGTCTTGCTGCCCTTCCTCATTTCTTGCCCGGCCCCCATGGACGACTTCATAGTCATCTTCATCACCTTGCCACCGATAGCCATCCATGAAACCACGCAAGAGCAGGTGGTCCCGCACCTGCCCGGAATCCGGGTCCGCAATAAGGCTCTTCAGCTTGCATCTTCGACACGGACATCTTATCTCTGTCTCGTTCATTTGAAGCATCTCGGCCTTCACAGACCTCAAAAACCTATTCACGATGCCTTCGGTCATCGTGCGGACCATGGTCGCCTGCGGGGTAGAGCAAAACGATATTTTAGAACCAAGAAAAAATTTGGCATGACTTTCCCTAAAAATAGGACCAAAAAGAATGCTTAATGCCAAAATTCTCGCCGAAACGGAAATGAATCAACATTCCGGCAAAATATTGGCAACTATCGCATTTCAAATACTGGTACACCTCCAAACACAAACACATATGCAACACCACAAACATACATAGATCTAGCTAGGCCATAAAAAGTGCATGTGCACATTGTTGTAGGGAGAAAAACATAAATATAGCTTCCCCCCTTACTTACCTATCAAAACAAGGTAATTTAACCACTTAAATTGAATGAATCTATGGTGGAAATGAGGTGAAAAAGAGGAGGCACCCGAGACAAGGAGGAGGTGGAGAGAATGAAGTGGGGAGAAAGTGAGTGTGGGTAGGAGAGGCTGTCCAAAATATCTTGTTGCTGCCCACTTACTAATGGCGCACCAACTCTAAATGCGCCATTAGTAATCCAGGTTACTAATGGCGCACCTTTTGGAGGTGCGCCATTAGTAGTTTTGCAAAAAAAAACATACTAATGGCGCACTGTTCCACAGTGCGCCATTACTAGTTTAAACTAGTAATGGCGCACGGTGGAACAGTGCGCCATTAGTAGTTTTGCAAAAAAAGGAATAAAAAATATAATAAAAAAACAACATTAGTGGCGCACTTTCCGATAGGTGCGCCATTACTAGTTACAACTAGTAATGTCGCACTGTGTCTGGATGCGCCATTAGTATGTTTGGACAAGCACACTAGTTCAAAAAAAATTGATACTAATGGCGCACCCTGGGCCAGATACTAATGGCGCACCGCTTGTCTGGTGCGCCATTAGTGTCAATCCCATCTATAGCCCTTTTTCTAGTAGTGTTTTATTCAATACATGATATGTGTTTTGCTTGGAGCGTCAATTTATTTTGTTAGGATTTGCTTGCTTTTATTTAGAACAATGTTTTGCATCTTTTATTTCAATAAAAGTGGCATTAATGGCCTTTACTATGCCTATTTCAATAAAACACATCATGAGACTCAAGTGACTAGGTGACTCAGCATTTGCATCCATACATCTAGGGGCTGTACATCTACAAAAGCTAGCAGACGTCAAAGGGGTCAATACCAACTTACATCCAAACAGGAGGGAACCACAACGACAATTATAGGAGGGATGCACATGAGGGATTGTACATCTAGGAGCTACTGTCACGATGACAACTACAGCGGCATCCAGAAGTGCAAAATCGACAAAAAAAACAGGAGGGATCCACCACTACATATACATCAACCATACACCAGCAACACCTGCAACATCCAAAACATCTAAGATCCACGTCTACACAGGGGAACAACACAACACTGAGCCGGATCTAGCAAAAATTGAACAGAAAAAGCAGGGGGGTACAGGCCTCGCAGGGGGAAAGCATACTTACAAAACCAACCACAGATGGATGGAGGATGAGGAGGGGGCACAGGCCTCGCAGATCAACACGGGGAAAATGAGAAGCGTCGCGAAATCAAGCGAAGCAGAAAAGACAACGTAGCTGGATCACCATGGCGTCTACTTCGCCTCTCCCTGTGCACGCGCTTGAGGAGAAGGAAGCAGGGGATTGGGGGGCAGGGGGAGGAGAACCGGGCGCCTAACCACTGGCTCGCCTAAAGAGATAAGCGACTGAGATCTCCAGCGAAAAATCACCATGGCTATCTGCCTCCAAGCTCATGCGCTCGAAATGAGAATGAGACGAACAAAGCCGGCCAGAGAGGGGAGAATAGGACACGGGTCTCCAAAACAGCCCGAGAGTTGAAAAAAAGAGAAATGCACGAATCCACGCACAAGGATCGGATGGACCGACAATCGAATGAAAGAGAATTAATTTCATCCGACTGTAAATTAGCCAATCCATTGCTATTATTACTGCCGCCTTATCGTCGTCAGGTCTAGAGTCCAGAATATATAAGAAATCTATCCAGTGCTACTCCCTCCGTCCGGAAAAGCTTGTCCCAAGCTTGTTTCTCAAATGAATGTATCTAGCACTAACTTGATGCTAGATACATTTATTTGAAGGACAAGTCTTTTCGGACGGAGGGAGTACTAATATCCTATATATGAGTCCGTATAAGACACTGTCAGTCTGTCATTGTATGTTTGGCTGTATAAGCACCGTTTTTATGAAATGGAGTATATTGCTATCGTTATTATCTAGTACTTCCTTCGTCCGAAAAAACTTGTCTCGAGCTTGTTCCTCAAATGGATATATCACACATTAACTTTGTGCTAGATACATTTATTTGAGGGACAAGTTTTTTCGGACGGAGGGAGTACTTACATGCAGTGCCATCTACTTATAGTTATGCACCACTATGCGTGCATTCATTTTTTCGAAAAGAGGGGGGGGCTCCCCGGCCTCTACATCAGAGTGATGCATATGGCCATCTTATTAACCAAATAACAAAAGGTGTCAACAAGGTTCCAAAGTCTCCAGTTGATAGAAGGAAAATGCAGCTCACACAGAGCTTAAAAAGGCTAGATACACAAACTAGCCAGGACAAGATGCCACACCCGGCTGGCTAAAAATAGATAGGTAAACTAATTGCCTATCCTATTACATGACCGCCATCCAAACCGGTTGAAAATATCCCGAGCTACCATCTCCCAACGGATAGATCCAGTAACCAAACGCTCCCTGGCCTCCATCGGAGTGAGTAGCGACCACGAACGGATCACTGCCGTAGCTCGGAAAATAACCTGCAAAAAATAAATCTGTGATGTTCTGTTAAAAACCAAATCAATTCTGCAATTCCAGATAGTCCACAACAAAGCACAAACTCCAACCCGAATATGTCTTGCTAAGTCAGGCTCAACCCCATTAAGCCATTTCCCAAATAATGCATTAACCGAAGTTGGTGGAGTAATATTAAAAGCAATATGGACAGTCCACCAAAGGACTTTGGCCAACGGAACATCAAAGAATAAATGCTTAATCGTCTGATCCCGATCACAGAAGCTACACCTAGTAGGTCCTGTCCAATTACACTTTATCAAGTTCTCATTTGTTAAAATAACTTGTTTATGGACAAACCACATAAACACTTTAATTTTTAAAGGAACTTTGACTGCCCAAACATACTTGGAAGTTGGAATGGATTTCGAATTAATAACATCAATATACATTGATTTAACTGTAAATACTCCAGACCTAGTCAACTTCCAGCGTAATTCATCGGGTTGGTGAGAAAGTTGAACGTCCATCAGTCTCCTAACTAGATGGAGCCATTATTCCCAACGATTTCCCGCTAGCGACCGTCTAAACTGAATATTAAGGGGGATAGATTGAAATACCGTTGCCACAAATACCTCACGTCGTTGAGCAATCCGATATAAAGACGGATTGGTGAGTCGCCAAGCCAAGTATCCTCCCAGAAACGTGTACTTGCCCCGTTTCCAATAACAAATTTCGTCCTATTGAACATTGATTGTTTGACTTTCATTAGTCCTTTCCAGAAAGGCGAATCAGTCGGTCTGACTGTGACCTGGGATAATGTTTTAGTCTGGAGGTACTTGCTGCGGAGGATCTGCGCCCACATGGCCTCAGTCCCGGAAGAAAGCTTCCACAACCACTTACTAAGAAGGCATATGTTCTTGACTTCAAGATTTTCAATACCAAGACCCCCTTGGTCTTTCGGTCGACAGATGATGTCCCATTTGGCAAGCCGGTATTTTCTTTTAAGATCATCACCCTGCCATAAGAAACGCGACCGATAGAAGTCCAATCTTTTCCTAACACCAACTGGGACCTCAAAAAACGATAAGAGGAACATAGGCATACTCGTGAGCACCGAATTAATCAATATCAAACGACCTCCGTATGACATGAGCTTACCCTTCCAGCAGCTCAGTTTTTTCTCAAATCGATCCACGATGCACTTCCATTCTCTGTTTGTTAGCCTACGATGGTGTATCGGAATACCAAGGTATGAGAAAGGTAAACTCCCCAACTCGCACCCAAACAATTGCCTATAAGACTCCTGGTCATCTTTGGCTCTACCAAAGCAAAACAACTTGCTCTTATGAAAGTTAATCTTTAACCCGGTCAATTTTTCAAAAAGGCATAACACCAGCTTCATATTTATCGCCTTGGCCAAATCATGCTCCATAAAGATGATTGTATCATCTGCGTATTGAAGGATGGAAACACCTCCATCAACGAGATGGAGTACCAAACCACCCACTTGACCATTGTCCTTAGCCCTCCCTATCAAAATTGCTAACATATCCACCACAATGTTAAACAAGATAGGGGACATCGGATCTCCTTGTCTGAGGCCTTTATGTGTCTGGAAGTAATGACCTATATCGTCATTCACTTTAATTCCCACACTCCCTTTTTGCGTAAAGGATTCGACCTATCGGCGCCAGGCTTCATCAAAACCCTTCATACGCAATGCCTGTTGGAGGAGTGGCCATTTGACCTTATCGTACGCTTTTTCAAAATCCACCTTAAAATTACTCCATCTAATTTTTTGGAATGGATTTCATGGAGCGTTTCATGAAGAACAACCACCCCTTCAAGGATGTTCCTGTCTGGCATGAAAGCAGTTTGGGATTGTTGCACCACAGAATGCGCAATCTGTGTGAGCCTATTGGTCCCGACCTTGGTGAAGATTTTGAATCTAACATTGAGGAGGCAGATCGGTCTGAACTGCTCAATTCTCACAACATCCGTTTTCTTAGGGAGCAATGTGATAGTTCCAAAATTCAGGTGAAATAATTGAAGCTGTCCAAAGAAGAGATCATAAAACATAGGTAGTAAATCCCCCTTAATAATGTGCCAGCACTTTTTATAGAACTCAGCCGAGAACCCATCCGGTCCGGGAGCCTTATTGTTTTTCATTTGTGCAATAGCATCGAACACGTCCTTCTCTGAGAACGGGGCAACCAGGATATCATTATCAGCAGCAGACAACTGAGGCACATCCTCAGTCCTGGACTCATCGAGGGACACACAATTGTCCTCCAGAGGTCCAAATAACTGTCTATAATACTCGGTAATATAGGTTTTGAGATTATCTTGACCTAAAATCGTACCCTCATCCTGTTCAAGCTGAAAGATCCGCTTCTTTCTGTGCTTACCATTAGCAATGAGGTGAATTCATATGCGTGCATTCATATTTTGCCTATGTTTTCATTTCTGCCGATGTTATCATCCATGCATCACAACGTTGACGTAGCTAGCCCCAAGATGTACGTACGTAGCTGAAGTGTTCTGCCAAATCACTGTTGCCCCAAGCTTTACGATTGATGTCGATCGCAACGTACATGCGCAGCTGGAGTGCAAATTAGCGATTTCCTTGCTCCTTACTGCAGGGAGGTAGTGTTGGTGTTAAGGGGCTACGAATGTATCCCCTATCGCCCATCTTGTTCAATCTTCAATGTGGTTACTGATATGTTGGATATCCTTATAGCGAGGGCTATGGAGGATGGACAAGTAGGTAGGATGGCTCACTCCTCACCTGGTGAATGGGGGAGTCTTTTTTTTGCGGGGTGAATGGGGGAGTCTCTATCCTATACTAGACGATGCTTTTAGTTTTATGAAACATGATATGGACAAAGCGATTAGTATGAAGTTGATCAATTGTTGGTAGTACGAAATATTTTCTGGACTCGAAACGACAGAACAACACCACTACAAGCAACTTCTTAGTTGTGAGGTTGGATAGCCTCCCTTTTGTTACCTTGGGATTCCCATTCACCTTCGTTTTGGAAAATTGTTTCTCAAAATAAGGATTGGAAAATTATTAACACCCGCTTGAGAAAATGCTCAGTCATTGGAAGGCCATCCTTTTTCCGTGTGGAGCTCGTCTCATCCTAATAAACATTGTCCTTACTATAGCTTTCACATGTTCATCCTATACTTCTTTCAAATACCCAAAGGGGTGCAAAAAAGATTGGATTGTCATAGATCATGATTCTTCTTGCAAAGTGACAAACACAAACAGAAATATAAGCTCGCTAGATGGGATATTATATGTTGCCCAAAAGACCACGGTGGACTTGGGATTGAAGACCTAGAGGTCAAAAATAAGCGGTTGCTCAGCAAATGGCCATTATAAGTGAACACATGGCAACTTCCGAACGTTTTTTATGGCAAGTTTAGTAACGCGAGAATGTCAACTTTAGTTGCCAAGCATGACAACTTCTTTTCGATGGAAAATTTCAGTTTTTTTTAGTTTGTTTCTACCTCAGGCGGTGGCGAGGAAGGGAAGAGGGGGGTTAGGAGGAGTGGCAGCTAGGGTTGGAAGGAGGGACGACTAGGGTTGGGAGCAGTATCAAACTTGAGGGATTACTATTTCTTACAGGCCCGTATTTGAGGGTGTGGAACAGGGCCCCCAAATAACTGTCGAAATGTTAGGCCTTCTAAATGATTGTCTAAGAGCACTAAATCCCTCAAAATTTAGTCCCTTAGAGCATCTACAGCAGGACTTGGCAAATCCGGCCACCTATACGCTGGCGGGCGCGTACGCGGAGAGCGCCCGCCAGCCCCTTATGTGTTGCGCCGCATATCCACATACCTCAAATCCATCCAATCCATGCACGTCAATCTTTCTCGGATTAGGATCAGATGTCGTCCCAACTTCAGATGCGGTGGTGGCCTACAATTCATACTACATTTCGGTCGGATCTTCATTGTCGTCGATTACGTTCAACAAGAATGCCTCCTACATGATTATGGTTTGCAAACATTCATCATGCCTGAAATTTGTCTATGCAAAAATTTGATCGGACAAGAGGAAAGAAAACACACCGACTCTTGTTCGGTCATTTCATCGAACATGTCAAGGGAAGCCTGGGCACTGCCGGTGCCTGTGCTCATCCGTGCCCGAACGAGCTGCGGCGAGTCACATACGTCGACCGCCGGCATCTGCGTGGGCGGAAAGCTCTCCGGAATGGCCCTGGCGGCCATTGAATCCTCCTCTGCCCAACAAGGTCGGACGGCGTAATCCGCGTTGGCGCTCGGATGGAAGGGGTGCGGGGATCTGGGCGTGGCAGAGGCGAGAGCTGCTCCACCATGTCCGAACCTCCCTGCGATGCTGCCGCCGCCTCCCTCTCTCGCTCTCGGCACCACCAGAACTTCTGGGCGATGTTCTCCACCTTGCAAGTTAGAGAGGATGTTTGTAGAGAATTGGATATTTTAACAGAAGCTCTATCAAACAAATACATGGGTCTACCCACTATGGTTGGGGTTGACCGTACCGATCGTTTCCAACACCTCATTGATAGAGTATGCCAGAGGTTGAAAGGATGGAAGGAAAAAGTGTTATCCATGCAAGGTAAAGAAATTTTGTTGAAGTCATTAGCATAAGCTATTCCCTCATATTCCATGTCAGTATTTAAACTACGTAAAGGAATTTGCAAATCGATAACGGATGAAATGCCAAGCTTTTCATGGGGAGATAGGGAGGCTAAGAAAATGATGCATTGGTATGCATGGTGGAAGATGTGCATCCAAAGAAGAAAGGGGGCATGGGTTTTAGAAACTTTCACAACTTTAATCTTGCTATGTTAGCAAAGCAGTGTTGGCGTCTTATCCAGAACCTTGATTCATTGTGTGCACAGGTACTAAGTGCAAATATTATCCTCATGAAAATATATTAACGGTTGGCCCCAAGAAAGGTTATTCATATACATGGCAAAATATAGTTCAGGGATCCAAACTTTTAAGAGGGGATGCTTGTGGAGAGTTGGGAATGGCTCAAAGATCAATATTTGGCAAGATCCTTGGATTCTGTGTAGTGTTTCAGGGAAAGTGGTCACACCCATGGGACAAACTTTACTATCGAAGGTGGAAGAATTGATCAACCCACATACTGGTCAATGGGACGAGGAACTCATATGTTCTATTTTTAGCCCAGTGGATGTTAGTATAATTCTGCAAATCCCTCTCCGAGTTGATATTGTAGAGGACTTTGTTGCATGGAACCACACAAGGTCAGGATATTTCTCAGTGCGATCTTCACATCATGTGGAGTTTGATCACCATTATGGTCAGCGAACATTACTTACTGATGGCGCCAGAAGCGTTCAAGTAAATGAAATTTGGAAGGATACATGGCGTCTATAAATCCCTGGCAAAGTCAAACATTTTGTATGGAAGGTACTGCGTGGAGTACTTCCATGTTACGACGTGTTAGCTAGTCGCCATATTCCTGTCACTGGCCAGTTCCATGTGCAAAATCGGGTTGGAGGATATACACAATTGCTTGTTCACTTGCACCAGATTGCTAAAAGTTTGGGCTGCTCTAGGCTAGGAGGAAGTCATTATGAAGGCAGTGGTGGAAGATCTCTCCAGATCTGTTACTATGGAAATTTTAGAAAGAAACCAAGAAAACTGTGGGGACCTGCCAATGGCGGAGCTGATTGTCGTTGCAGCATGGTCTATCTGGTGGCAACGGCGCCAGTTTGTGAGGGGTGAGACCATCCAATCGCCTGATCGTACGAGCGTTTATATCATACGAGCGTTCCAAACTTTATAATAGCAGCGACCACATGTGGAAGAGACCGCCCCAGGGTATAGTTAAAGTCAATGTGGATGCCACATTTCATCCTGAGACACAATCGGGTGCCACAGGAGCTGTCACACCTGATGATAAGGGGAATTTTCTGGCTGCAACTAACTGGTTTTTACCACATGTTAATAATGTCGATTGTGCAGAATTGAGTGCTATTCGTAATGGGCTCTATCTGGCAGCAAACGTCGGAGGTAACCGAGTGATTGCTGAATCAGAGAGTGCATTTGCGGTACAAACCTTGAACCAGCATGAGGACTACTTTGGCCCTGAAGTTGTGACAGTAAGGGAATGTCATAACCTTGCTAATGAGTTTGGGAAAGTTTCATATGATCATTGCTTCCGTGAAGCAAATGAGATAGCAGATTATTTAGCAAAGCTTTGATTTAGTTCTAGAGCTTCTTCACTTTGGGATTCCAACCCTCCTGATTATATTTCTCATATGCTTGTAAATGACCTATCTATTATTTGAGAAATAAAGTCGGATTATTGTCAAAAAAACTCCGAGTATGTACGGCTTTTCCCTCAACCCAGGTATTTCAGTGTTCGACGTCTTACCTGTTGAGCACTAAAATCTCTCTAGATTTATTCGCCCTCTTTCGGAACAGGTTTATGTAGAACTGAAGCAGTCATGAAAAAAGATTGAGGTTCATACAAGACAGGAGCTAATTAATCATATTTCTTTCTGAGCTCTTCACTTCAGCTAGCCAAATTGCAATTTATGCCAACTCTGCAAAAGGGAGCCGGAGACGGCAGCACACATTATGTTCCAGTGTAGGTTCTCGATGCGCATTTGGAATGCGGTGAGATGTTGGCTTGACACGCCGGAGCTCAACACCGCCGACTGGGCTGGAATCTCTTCGGTCCATGAGTGGTGGACTAGAGCGGTCCTTGGTCGCGGACATCGAAGGAAGGCGGTCTCTTCGCTTATAATGCTAGTATTTTGGGAGGTTTGGAAAGAGAGAAACGTGAGGATGTTCTAGAAGAAATCCTCAATGACTACCATGGTGATAGAGGGCATCAAGGTGGAGGCCGGGAATTGGGTTTTGGCCGGGGTAAACACTTGGGATCCTTGATGCCGTGAGAGTAGTCCTTTTTGTTTTCGCATTTGTGGAGGAGTAATGACCCTCATTAAGACTTTGTCTTTACTTCTTCTTTATTAATGAGATGAGGCAAAGCTTTTGCCTCTGTTTTAAAAGAAATATTTCAATGCATGCAGGCTTAAACTACGGAAAAGTAGTTGCCTCAAAACAAAATGTTTTTGCCCGGCTGCTTTTGATGGACATGTTGAACACACGAGATGTGATGCGAGTATGTGACGAGGTAGACATTGACATTTAAAATCTAATCTAGTTGTGTGTTGTGTTCTCATAATTCTCAAGAGACAGGGTATTCCCTTTTTATGAGTGACTTTGCTCAGAAATGCTAGAGAATTGCAACAGCGGCCAAACCCTGGAAATTCCACGTCCGACTCCTTTAACAAGACTGAATCTGCTTTTTCAGGGATGCTAATTAATATCCGCCCACATTGATTTCATTCTCGCCCTCTAGCTCTATACAATGTTGCCTTTACAATGTTATATGACATAATATTTTTCAAACTACGAACCTGGTGTGCATCCTGCCTCGGTAGGCTGTTGGCCAAAATCAAGCTAGCAAACACCATTTTTTTCTGGAGCGTACTGCGTATTTGGATCGGGGAGGGCCCATGTACTCGAATCTGAATCAACAAGTGAAAGACCAAATTACAAATCTTAAGTGAAGGGGGAGGGGGGGAGGGGGGTAATGAAGCAGACCTCTTTTTATATTTCTAGAAGCTTTTCATGTAGATGCATGTTCAGCCATCTCAATGTTGGTGTTGGACTTTCGTAGATGGCTACAATTTTTTTTCGCCCAGGCTACAACCTTATAGATGCTTGTTCTCAACTTTCTTAGATGGTACAATCTCAGCGGCAGCAACATTTTGACGTACTAGTTCATAACAAATAGGTAGGTAAAAAATAATCGGATTACAAGCTAGCAACCATATGTTCAACATTTGTCGATCTCACTCCTTTTGTTCGGTGGCAACACTCCTGGCATCAATAATATCAATGAAGACAAGTTAAGCGGGCTTTGCATCATCTTCTGGAACAGCAGGCGAGCTCGAAAGTGCCTCTGGAGAAGAAGGATCGGATGTCTCCTCCCAGTCTACAGCTTCAGACCTGCCAGTGCTAGCTTGCAGCTCATTTGGATATAATCTCTTTTGTAAGTATTTAAGGCGGTTCATGTCGTGATCCCAGCACATAGCATAGCCGGGGTGTGCAAGCTTGCGGCAAAAACACCCTTTGCCATTACTCCGGTTACACCGCCGCACTCCTTCCGTGATTTTCACTGGCTCGTAAAAGAACTCCTCTAGTGGCTCACCTTCTTCGTTGTCTAGCACATCAACATCTTCTTCCATATCTTGCGCTTCATGAGCACTAGCATATCCAAGCACAAAACCAAAGAAACAGTATAAAAATACATAATCAACATGAAATGTAGATACATATCATATCCAGCAAGCACAAGAGCTGAAGTATAGAAATTCAAAACACATGCATAAGCATACCGTTGATGCTGTCACGACGGATCGAAGCTAGAGGTTCAGATGAATTAGTATGTCTCTATGTCTATAAGTTGATCAATAACTTGATATTTATAAAGAGATGATCATGTATGTTGATCCACTCCTATGTATAATTACACTAAAAATGTTTCTGCAACATAGCGCACGGTAGCTAGCTACCACCAACCATAAAATAGGAAGGTTTACATATGCATACAGAAAGAAAGAAAAATACGCTGAAAGAAGCATCCTACAACTTTGTAATCTGGATTGATGACGCAGATCTAGTTACAGATTACTGCAGAAATTTACAATGCACATGCCAATACAACCATGCCGAAGCACGGTGTTTATGCCAGATTACCCAATGCGAAAACATGTTTCTGCAGAGATATAGACTAGTACCAATAATACAACGGCTAATTGGTGGGACTACCCCGAAGTTAAGGGGAAGTGTTAGAGCCCAGCTATAAGCTGAATACAAGGGTCCGATCAAAACTCAATGATCTCGCAAGAAATATATAACTGCGGGAAACGATTATGATGTACGCATCTAATCAGACAATTCTGAAATGAAATGCTAGGGCCGGGTAGCACAAGTACCTGGACTCTATCAGGCCAGTAGTCTTGTCAGAAGAATCCTCCTCCCCATCCATGGCCACCTGGAAACATTGGACGCCCATGTACGTTAAATTCCAAATGGACATCCAAACCAAGAAATGGATGGGTCTGGAAATTCTTGCACCACCGTAGGTAAGGAAAGAACAGAGTGATATTTTAAGGGTAGGTGTTCCTACGTACCTCTACGGTAGATTCATCTAGAACTGGATTTTGTTCCTCCTCCAGATCAAAGTCCTCCGAGTGCGCGCTCTCGCCCTCGCGGCCGGCGGTTTCCCCCAGCAGAAGCAGGTACTCTGCCACTTCGTTTTCAGCAGGCATGGGTGGGGCTTGCTGGGTAGCCGGCGGCGTGGCAGGGGAGGACGGATCCATCTACTAGATTGCTCGTTTGAGATCCGAGGAGAAAGATAGCGAGAGCGGAGATGGGCTGGAGGTGGTGTATGGGAGGTGGCCTATGCCGTGTATATAACAGTGGTGTGGTAAATGTTTGCCTGAGATGGCAAGGTGGACAGCGGGTATCTGATCAGCCTATCATTAATTGAGAAATTGGGTCACGTTTCTTGCCTCTTTTACGCTTCATATATTTTATATCAAACTTTAAGGATTACTAGTATTTCTTACAGACCTGTATTTGAGGGTGTGGAACAGGGCCCAAATAACTGTCCAAGTGTTAGGGCTCGAAACGATTGTCTGAGGGCATCTCTCACTAGTAGAAAAAGGGTTAAACGTGAAGCACATTAGTGCCGGTTTGATTTTGGCCCGGTACTAATGGTACCATTAGTGCCGGTTCGAACGGATTTGCATTAATGCCGGTTCGTGTTGAACCTTTAGTACCGGTTCGTGGCACGAACCGATACTAAAGGGGTGGTGGCAGGCTGGCGTCAGGCCGAGGCCCCACGATCACCTTTAGTACCGGTTCATGGCACGAACCGGTACTAGAGGTGCCATGAACCGGTACTAAAGGGGTCTGACCTATAGTACCGGTTTGTGACACAAACCGGCACTATAGGGCAATTTTCAAACTCTACCCCCACCCCCCCCACCCCCCCCCCCCGTGTGAAAAAATCAAAAGAAAATGATAAAAACTTCAAAAAATAAAATCCTTCGAGAGGTAGTTATATTACTACATCTACTAGTTAGGAAAATTTGAAAACTACAATTTGGACATGTTTTGCAAAAAGTGTAGGGAAAATGTAAAACGGCTATAACTTTTGCATACGATGTCGGAAAAAAAACGTATAATATATCAAAAAATTCAGCACGAAAATCCGCCTCCGACAGAGATGGCCTACGGCCTATTTGGAATTTTTTAGAATCCTCAAATTCCAAAAGGAAAAAAAGATATGGTCAAATTTCAGTTTTTTTAAAAAAAATTGGTTAAATCTGGTCAAACTACTTATTCAAGAAGTATTAATGTTACTACATAATTATTCAAGAATATTAGTGTTACTAAATAATTATTTCAATTTTTTGAATATTGGTCAAATCTGGTCAAACTATGGTCAAACTGTGGTCAAACTTATTCAAGAAATATTAGCGTTACTAAATAATTACTGTTTTTTAGAATAATAGTTTCAAACTCAAACGGTGAAATGTGTGACTTCACGCTCAAGCTAAACTCCTAAGGGTTAATAGGATTGACATCTTACTATTGTCAGGAAAACAACAAGCACTAGTAGAAAACGGAGCTTTAAAACCGGTTTGTAAGGGCCTTTAGTGCCGATTCCATAACCGGCACTAATTGGTGGGCACTAAAGCCCCCCCCTTTAGTACCGGTTCGGCACGAACCGGCGCTAAAGTGCCACCACGTGGCGTGAGCTCGCGCCCTGGTATGGGGGACCTTTAGTACCGGTTGGTGTTACCAACCGGTACTAAAGGTTTTTTAATTATTTTTTTTGAAAATTTTGGAAAAAAAATTTGATTTTTTTTTATTTTTAATTTTTATGAATTATTTGGTGATTTAGTCTCTAATCACCTCTCTTAACTACTCAAGTGTGGATCACTCATTCCAAATCATCTATCTTCCCGACCGGTCACCCATCCATCTCACTACTCCAGCCCAAGCACGCTTAACTTTCGGGTTCTGTTCTCCTTCATTTCCATGTCTGCAAGTGTTGTTTTCCTGACAATCATAGGATGACAAGGAGTCTCTAAATGGTCGAGACATAAAGGTTATATTCGGACAACGGAATGGTTTTGAAGTGTTTCAGGTATTTTCCGGAGTACCGGGAGGTTATCGGAACCCCCCGGGAGAGTAATGGGCCTTAATGGGCTTTAGGGGAAAGGAGAGAGGGGCCTCAAGGGGTTGCCGCGCGCCCCCCCATGGGCTGGTACGAATTGGACTAGGAGGGGGCGGCGGCCCCCTCCTTCCTTCTTCCCTCCTTCCCCTTCCCTCCTTCTCCTAGTTGGAATAGGAAAGGAGGGGGGATCCTACTTGGACCGGGAGTCCAAGTAGGACTACTCCCTATGGCGCCCCCCTATGGTCGGCCTCCTCTCCTCCCCCTTTGTATACGTGGGAGGGGCACACCAAAGTTTCTCTTAGCCCTGTGTCGTGCCCCCCTCCACAGTTACACACCTCGGTCATATCGTCGTAGTGCTTAGGCGAAGCCCTCCGCCGGTAAACTTCATCATCACCGTCACCACGCCATCATGCTGACGGAACTCTCCCTCAGCCTCAACTGGATCAAGAGTTCAAGGGACGTCACCGAGTTGAACGTGTGTTGATCACGGAGGTATCGTACGTTCGGTACTTGGATCGGTTGGATCGCGAAGACGTACGACTACATCAACCACGTTACTAAACGCTTCTGCTTTCGGTCTACGATGGTACATGGACACAGTCTCCCCTCTCATTGCTATGCATCTCCTAGATAGATCTTGTGTGATCATAGGAAATTTTTTTAGATACTGCGTTCCCCAACAGTGGCATCCGAGCTAGGTCTATGCGTAGATGTTATATGCACGAGTAGAACACAATGAGTTGTGGGCGATAATAGTCATATTGCTTACCACCAACGTCTTACTTTTATTCGGCGGTATTGTTGGATGAAGCGGCCCGGACCGGCATTACATGACCGCGTTCATGAGACTGGTTCTATCGACGTGCTTCGCACGCAGGTGGCTAGCGAGTGTCTGTTTCTCTAGCTTTAGTTGAATCGAGTTTAACTACACCCGGTCCTTGTTGAAGGTTGAAACAGCACACTTGACAAAAAATCATTGTGGTTTTGATGCGTAGGTAAGAATGATACGTCTCCAACGTATCTATAATTTATGAAGTATTCATGCTATTATATTATCTGTTTTGGATGTTTATGGGCTTTACTAAACACTTTTATATTATTTTTGGAACTAACCTATTAACCGGAGGGCCAACCCAAATTGTTGTTTTCTTGTCTATTTCAGTGTTTTGATGAAAAGGAATATCAAACGGAGTCCAAACGGAATGAATCCTTCGGGAGAGTTATTTTTGGAACGAAAGCAATCCAGGAGACTTGGAGTAGACGTCAGGTAAGCTTCGAGGAAGCTACGTGGCAGGGAGGCGCGCCCTACCCCCCTGGGCGTGCCCCCCACCCTCGTGGCCCCCCTGACCGACTTCTTTCGCCTATATATGTCCATATACCCTAAAAACATCAGGGAGCATAATAGATCGGGAGTTCCGCCGCCGCAAGCCTCCGTAGCCACCGAAAACCAATCTAGACCCATTCTGGCACCCTACCGGAGGGGGGAATCCCTCTCCGGTGGCCATCTTCATCATCCCGACGCTCTCCATGATGAGGAGGGAGTAGTTCACACTCGGCGCTGAGGGTATGTACCAGTAGCTATGTGTTTGATCTCTCTCTCGTGTTCTTGAGGTGGTATGATCTTGATATATCGTGAGCTTTGCTATTATAGTTGGATCTTATGATGTTTCTCCCCCTCTACTCTCTTGTAATGGATTGAGTTTTCCCTTTGAAGTTATCTTATCGGATTGAGTCTTTAAGGATTTGAGAACACTTGATGTTTGTCTTGCATGTGCTTATCTGTGGTGACAATGGGATATCACGTGATCCACTTGATGTATGTTTTGTTGATCAACTTGCGAGTTCCGTGACCTCGTGAACTTATGCATAGGGGTTGGCACACGTTTTCATCTCGACTCTCTGGTAGAAACTTTGGGGCACTCTTTAAAGTACTTTGTGTTGGTTTGAATAGATGAATTTGAGATTGTGTGATGCATATCATATAATCATACCCACAGATACTTGAGGTGACATTGGAGTATCTAGGTGACATTAGGGTTTTGGTTGATTTGTGTCTTAAGGTGTTATTCTAGTACGAACTCTTCAATAGATCGATCAGAAAGACTAACTTTGAGGTGGTTTCATAACCTACAATAATCTCTTCGTTTGTTCTCCGCTATTAGTGACTTTGGAGTGACTCTTTGTTGCATGTTGAGGGATAGTTATATGATCCAATTATGTTATTATTGTTGAGAGAACTTGCACTAGTGAAAGTATGAACCCTAGGCCTTGTTTACTAGCATTGCAATACTGTTTACGCTCACTTTTATCATTAGTTACCTTATTGTTTTTATATTTTCAGATTACAAAAACCTATATCTACCATCCATATTGCACTTGTATCACCATCTCTTCGCCGAACTAGTGCACCTATACAATTTACCATTGTATTAGGTGTGTTGGGGACACAAGATTCTCTTTGTTATTTGGTTGCAGGGTTGCTTGAGAGAGACCATCTTCATCCTACGCCTCCCACGGATTGATAAACCTTAGGTCATCCACTTGACGGAAATTTGCTACTGTCCTACAAACCTCTGTACTTGGAGGCCCAACAACGTCTACAAGAAGAAGGTTGCGTAGTAGACATCAAGCTCTTTTCTGGCGCCGTTGCCAGGGAGGTTAGCGCTTGAAGGTATATCTTTAGATTTTGCAATCGAATCTTTTAGTTTCTTGTTTTATCACTAGTTTAGTCTATTAAAGAAAATTACAAAAAAATAGAATTGAGGATACCTCATATGCTTCATCTTTTTAATGTCTTTCATGAAAATAAGGATTCCGATAATTGTGCCAAAGTGTTAGAAGAAAAATGTATTAAAATGTTTGGCACTAAATCTTTGTATGATGAGCATGATTGCAATGTTGTTAGTATGAATTCTTTGAATATCCATGATGCTAATGATATGCAAAGCAACAAGTTTGGGGATTCTATGTTTGATGAAGATGATATTTTTGTTCCCCAAGTTTTGATGAGCAATTTTGTTTTGATGATAGCATGCCTCCTATTTATGATGATTATATTGATGAAAGTGGGTTTGGAAGAGTGTCAACTTTAGGAAGTAATGATCCCACTATTTTGGAGGGTGTTGAATCTTATTGTGATAATTATGAAAGTGGGTTTGGAGAGGTCATGACTTTAGTTAATGTTAATCCCACTATTTTGGAAGAGTGTCAACTTTGCATGCTTGTAGATCATGAAAAGAATGCTTTATGTGATGGTTATATTGTTGGATTCATTCATGATGCTAATGAAAATTATTATGAGGGAGGAATATATGCTTGTAGGGCTTGCAATAATATCAAGTTTCCTCTCTATGTGTTGAAAATCTTGAAGCTATGCTTGTTATACCTTCCTATGCAAGTTGATTCTTGTTCCCACAAGTTGTTTGCTCACAAAATCCCTATGCATAGGAAGTGGGTTAGACTTAAATGTGCTAGTCATATTCTTCATGATGCTCTCTTTATGTTTCATTCTCATATTTTATGTGAGCATCATTGAAATCATCATGCCTAGCTACGGGCCGTTAAACAGTAGCGCTTGTTGGGAGGAAACCCAAATCTATTTTTGTTCCTTGGTTTTTTTCCTGTTTAGTAATAAATGATTTATCTAGACTCTTTTATGATTGAGTTTTTTGTGTTTTAATTAGTTTTTGTGCCAAGTAGAACCTTTGGGAAGACTTGGGGAAAGTCTTTGCGATCTTGCTGTAAAAAAACAAAAACTTTAGCGCTCACGAGATTTGCTACTATGTTTTACTGGAGAGTGATATTTAGTTGATTCTTTTTGCATGTGATTAATAGATAACTTCCTCACGTCCAGCTATTTATTTCAGAATTTTTGCCTTCCAGAAGTATACGTTTGATATAGATTACTATAGAAAGTTATGTTTTTGACAGATTCTGTTTTCTATGTGTTGTTTGCTTATTTTGATGAATTTATGAGTAGTATCGGAGGGTATGAACCATAGAGAAGTTGGAATACAGTAGATATTACACCAATATGAATTTAGAAGGAGTTCAAAACAGTAACTAAGTGGTGATTCATTTTCTTATACTAGCGGAGCTTACGAGTTTTCTGTTAAGTTTTGTGTTGTGAAGTTTTCAAGTTTTGGGTAAAGATTTGATGGACTATGGAATAAGGAGTGGCAAAGATCCTAAGCTTGGGGATGCCCAAGGCACCTCAAGGTAATATTCAAGGACAACCGAGAGGCTAAGCTTGGGGATGCCCCGGAAGGCATCCCCTCTTTCGTCTTTGCTCATCGGTAACTTTACTTGGAGCTATATTTTTATTCACCACATGATATGCGTTTTTCTTGGAGCATCAATTTATTTTGTTAGGATTTTCTTGCTTTTATTTAGAACAATGTTTTGCATCTTTTATTTCAATAAAAGTGGCATTGATGGCCTTTACTAATATCCTATATATGAGTTCGTATAAGACACCGTCAGTCTGTCATTGTATGTTTTGCATCTTTTATTTCAATAAAAGTCTTTTCGGATGGAGGGAGTACTAATATCCTATATATGAGTTCGTATAAGACACCGTCAGTCTGTCATTGTATGTTTGGCTGTATAAGCACCGTTTTTATGAAATGGAGTATATTGCTATCGTTATTATCTAGTACTTCCTTCGTCCGAAAAAACTTGTCTCAAGCTTGTTCCTCAAATGGATATATCACACATTAACGTTGTGCTAGATACATTTATTTGAGGGACAAGTTTTTTCGGACGGAGGGAGTACTTACATGCAGTGCCATCTACTTAGAGTTATGCACCACTATGCGTGCATTCATTTTTTCGAAAAGGGCGGGGGCTCCCCGGCCTCTGCATCAGAGTGATGCATACGGCCATCTTATTAACCAAATAACAAAAGGTGTCAACAAGGTTCCAAAGTCTCCAGTTGATAGAAGGAAAATGCAGCTCACACAGAGCTTAAAAAGGCTAGATACACAAACTAGCCAGGACAAGATGCCACAACCGGCTGGCTAAAAATAGATAAGTAAACTAATTGCCTATCCTATTACATGACCGCCATCCAAACCGGTTGAAAATATCCCGAGCTACCATCTCCCAACGGATAGATCCAGTAACCAAACGCTCCCTGGCCTCCATCGGAGTGAGTAGCGACCACGAACAGATCACTGCCGTAGCTCGGAAAATAACCTGCAAAAAATAAATCCGTGATGTTCTGTTAAAAACCAAATCATTTCTGCAATTCCAGATAGTCCACAACAAAGCGCAAACTCCAACCCGAATATGTCTTGCTAAGTCAGGCTCAACCCCATTAAGCCATGTCCCAAATAATGCATTGACCGAAGTCGGTGGAGTAATATTAAAAGCAATATGGACAGTCCGCCAAAGGACTTTGGCCAACGGACAATCAAAGAATAAATGCTTAATTGTCTCATCCCGATCACAGAAGCTACACCTAGTAGGTCCTGTCCAATTACACTTTATCAAGTTGTCATTTGTTAAAATAACTTGTTTATGGACAAACCACATAAACACTTTAATTTTTAAACGAACTTTGACTGCCCAAACATGCTTGGAAGTTGGAATGGAGTTCGAATTAATAACATCAATATACATTGATTTAACTGTAAATACTCCAGACCTAGTCAACTTCCAGCGTAATTCATCGGGTTGGTGAGAAAGTTGAACGTCCATCAGTCTCCTAACTAGATGGAGCCATTCTTCCCAACGATTGCCCGCTAGCGACCGTCTAAACTGAATATTAAGGGGGATAGATTGAAATACCGTTGCCACAAATACCTCACGTTGTTGAGCAATCCGATATAAAGACGGATATTGAATGGCTAAAGGTGAGTCGCCAAGCCAAGTATCCTCCCAGAAACGTGTACTTGCCCCGTTTCCAATAACAAATTTCGTCCTATTGAACATTGATTGTTTGACTTTCATTAGTCCTTTCCAGAAAGGCGAATCAGTCGGTCTGACTGTGACTTGGGACAATGTTTTAGTCTGGAGGTAATTGCTGCGGAGGATCTGCGCCCACATGGCCTCAGTCCCGGAAGAAAGCTTCCACAACCACTTACTAAGAAGGCATTTGTTCTTGACTTCAAGATTTTCAATACCAAGACCCCCTTGGTCTTTCGGTCGACAGATGATGTCCCATTTAGCAAGCCGGTATTTTCTTTTAAGATCATCACCCTGCCAGAAGAAACGCGACCGATAGAAGTCCAGTCTTTTCCTAACACCAACTGGGACCTCAAAAAACGATAAGAGGAACATAGGCATACTCGTGAGCACCGAATTAATCAATATAAAACGGCCTCCGTATGACATGAGCTTACCCTTCCAGCAGGTCAGTTTTTTCTCAAATCGATCCTCGATGCACTTCCATTCTCTGTTTGTCAGCCTACGATGGTGTATCGGAATACCAAGGTATGAGAAAGGTAAACTCCCCAACTCGCACCCAAACAATTGCCTATAAGACTCCTGGTCATCTTTGGCTCTACCAAAGCAAAACAACTCGCTCTTATGAAAGTTAATCTTTAACCCAGTCAATTGTTCAAAAAGGCATAACACGAGCTTCATATTTATCGCCTTGGCCAAATCATGCTCCATAAAGATGATTGTATCATCTGCGTATTGAAGGATGGAAATACCTCCATCAACGAGATGAGGTACCAAATCACCCACTTGACCATTGTCCTTAGCCCTCCCTATCAAAATTGCTAACATATCCACCACAA
Organism: Triticum urartu; assembly: GCF_003073215.2. Lineage (NCBI taxonomy): Eukaryota > Viridiplantae > Streptophyta > Magnoliopsida > Poales > Poaceae > Triticum > Triticum urartu. The sequence continues at coordinate 518,751,797 of NC_053026.1, forward strand.
TGTTAAACAAGATAGGGGACATCGGATCTCCTTGTCTGAGGCCTTTATGTGTCTGGAAGTAATGACCTATATCGTCATTCACTTTAATTCTCACACTCCCTTTTTGCGTAAAGGATTCGACCTGTCGGCGCCAGGCTTCATCAAAACCCTTCATACGCAATGCATGTTGGAGGAGTGGCCATTTGACCATATCATACGCTTTTTCAAAATCCACCTTAAAAATTACTCCATCTAATTTTTTGGAATGGATTTCATGGAGCGTTTCATGAAGAACAACCACCCCTTCAAGGATGTTCCTGTCCGTCATGAAAGCAGTTTGGGATTGTTGCACCACAGAATGCGCAATCTGTGTGAGCCTATTGGTCCCGCCCTTGGTGAAGATTTTGAAACTAACATTGAGGAGGCAGATCGGTCTGAACTGCTCAATTCTCACAGCATCCGTTTTCTTAGGGAGCAATGTGATAGTTCCAAAATTCAGGTGAAATAATTGAAGCTGTCTAGAGAAGAGATCATAAAACATAGGTAGTAAATCCCCCTTAATAATGTGCCAGCACTTTTTATAGAACTCAGCCGAGAACCCATCCGGTCCGGGAGCCTTATTGTTTTTCATTTGTGCAATAGCATCAAACACCTCCTTCTCTGAGAATGGGGCAACCAGGATATCATTCTCAGCAGCAGACAACTGAAGCACATCCTCAGTCCTGGACTCATCGAGGGACACACAATTATCCTCCGGAGGTCCAAATAACTGTCTATAATACTCGGTAATATAGGTTTTGAGATTATCTTGACCTAAAATCGTACCCTCATCCTGTTCAAGCTGAAAGATCCGCTTCTTTCTATGCTTACCATTAGCAATGAGGTGAATTCATATGCGTGCATTCATATTTTGCCTATGTTTTCATTTCTGCCAATGTTATCATCCATGCATCACAACGTTGACGTAGCTAGCCCCAAGATGTACGTACGTAGCTGAAGTGTTCTGCCAAATCACTGTTGCCCCAAGCTTTACGATTGATGTCGATCGCAACGTACATGCGCAGCTGGAGTGCAAATTAGCGATTTCCTTGCTCCTTAGTGCAGGGAGGTAGTGTTGGTGTTAAGGGGCTACGAAGGTATCCCCTATCGCCCATCTTGTTCAATCTTCAATGTGGTTACTGATATGTTGGATATCCTTATAGCGAGGGCTATGGAGGATGGACAAGTAGGTAGGATGGCTCACTCCTCACCTGGTGAATGGGGGAGCCTTTTTTGCGGGGTGAATGGGGGAGTCTCTATCCTATACTAGACGATGCTTTTAGTTTTATGAAACATGATATGGACAAAGCGATTAGTATGAAGTTGATCAATTGCTGGTAGTACGAAAAATTGTCTGGACTCAAAACGACAGAACAACACCACTACAAGCAACTTCTTAGTTGCGAGGTTGGATAGCCTCCCTTTTGTTACCTTGGGATTCCCATTCACCTTCGTTTTGGAAAATTGTTTCTCAAAATAAGGATTGGAAAATTATTAACACCCGCTTGAGAAAATGCTCAGTCATTGGAAGGCCAACCTTTTGCCGTGTGGAGCTCGTCTCATCCTAATAAACATTGTCCTTACTATAGCTTGCACATGTTCATCCTATACTTCTTTGAAATACCCAAAGGGGTGCAAAAAAGATTGGATTTTCATAGATCATGATTCTTCTTGCAATAGCCAAGCTACGCAGTTTTGGAAGATAAGTGTCTAGGTGATACTCTATTAGGCGTTGTGTACACAAACCTATATAAAATTGCACAACGAAAGAATGTGTCTATTGTGTTGGTGCTAAGGGCGAGCCCACTGAATATTCAATTTCAGCGACTGTTACTAGGCGATAACCGGTTTCTACCGGGCACCGCAGAGGCGTCGCATGGCGTTGTGATTCGATCAGGTGTAGAAAGCGAGAGGAGTACCGTAGTCAAAGCCAAATAGTTGTCTATTGATTTCCTTTTTGTGTGTATCCGGATACAATAGATATAGTGGAGCCCACCAATGTATTGAATACCACCCTGAATTCATTCGCAACCCACCCCACTAGTGGTAAGCGACCTCGTCGTCTCCTCCTACGCTCCACTTGCTATTCCCTTATGTTCCCCTGCCGATGCATCCGCCGCACCCGGCAGTCTCGCATTGTGGATCCATTTCTGAGAAGAGCAGGTAACAAAAACAAATATCTATCATGATCTTTTGTTGCCGCTGGATTCGTTAGATGTGCATCTTAAATCAAACCTGTCCCCGCATTTTTCTACCGGCGGCGCTATTTCTAGGGTTACGAGTTCTAGGTGTGATTCCCAGGCAGGATTGAACAAAATGACAAATGTGCCTTTTAAGATGTTCAAACACACATCTTATTCCAAGGGCATTTGTTGTTACTAGCTGTCATATAGTTATTTGTGCCACCGGAACCATTGTTGTCGCCTGTGTGTTAACTTAAGAAGCTTAATCATTTTTAAGGTTCTGCATATGGTGTCCATGCTGCTTCATTTTAAGCAGGTGATGGTTGATTTTCTTATGCCTGATATGTCATGTCAGTCAAATTTAGCTGAAACATAAAACATGTAGGTGATAAGTTCAGCATATGGAAGAAAGTATCTCTGCAACTGCTTTTGGTACACGCAGATCACCTTGTTTTCAGAAGAAGTGGAAAATGGCGAATGTACAGAGTGAATCCAAAGAAACTGAATCTGCAGAACTAGTTGTTGATATACGGAAGCAAAACAAGAGGTTGTTAAGTAAAGAAGAGCATAAAGCAAGAAGAAACTGTAGTAAATATGCCCATGCCAGCTCTGAAAGTAAGGATTTGCGCTTGCAGCCAAAGAAAAGAAGCAAGATTCAGCGCAAAACATCATAAAAGAGTTTTGAAAGTGGAGATTTTCATGTAAAGAGGAAGAAAAATGCCAGGGCGGTCCAGTCAAGCTCTGAGAGTGAACAACCACAAATTACTCTTATAAAGAATACTGGAGTACTAGCCTCCTGGTGGCTTCAAGGGCGAAGAGGGCCTCCGCGCCATCCATTTCGTGGTGGCGTCCTGCATGGGCCTCTCGTCGAGCCAGATTCTGAAGTGGCGGCGAAGGCAATCATGCAAAAAAGAGACCAATGCATCACCTAATGCTGCTACAGTCTAGGAAATCAAGCACCTCCGATCCTCCAGGCTGCTAGGCGGTCTCCATGATTCAGCGTTTGGGTAACAGAGTAGCTAGAAACGTTTCTAGCTACTCTGTTGTTTTTTCGCAAAAGAAAAACAAAAAAAACAGAGCTACTCTGCTGTTTCTAGCTCCTGAAGATTCACAAATTAAGTCATCTTTCTAGAATTTTTCTTTATCCTTTCATTAGAATGATGTAAATATCTAGTTCCATATGGGATAGTAAATTAAAGGATCTTATTGCAAGTTTCACAGATTTGACACGTTGCTAGTACAGTACTGTACTTCCTAATGGTTCAGACGAGCTCTTGTGTATTCAGAGCAGAGTTGGGACACCTGAAGGCTGAGTGGCTCTGCAGCTAAGCTATGGGTGTGATAAATTAAGGTAAGGCTCAATTGGATAATGCACACCAAAGATCTCTGTAAGCAGATGCCAGGAGTTAATCTTCCATTATTACATAAAAGAATGTGTACGAAAGATTTGAAGGGCACATGGCACCAAATTGTCCCTAGAAAAGAATAAAAAATAATGGAGTACTAATTAGCCCAAAATGGCATGGAGGCAAGAATGATTATAATCTCCCACAGATTATGGTCAATCTTGTTAGTCCAAACTTCTTCCTTTCTCTTGTGTTTTTACTTTCTTATAATAAATCATAGAAGTTCACATGAAAAACACGTCGACAGCAGTTCTGAATTGCCCCTACGCTTCTACATCATTTTTCTTACAAAACCTATGCTTCTACATAGGACAAAAATATAGATGGTCATCTCAAGTTTCAACTGAGATGTGGTCTAGCACTTGATGATAGACATCAGTTATTTGTAATCTTGTACTACCTCCGTCCGGAAATACTTGTCCATTCCATCCATTCCAAGGACAAGTATTTCCGGACGGAGGGAGTATGTAGTTTTGGGCCGCTGATGAGATCTTATCTGGTTCTTCAGCAATAATCTGTCATGACCGGCATGACCAACTGTCAGACTAGATATCTCCATCTCAGGGGCCACTCTACATATTTCATTTCAATAGGATGCAATCATCAAGCACTCATAATTATTAGTGTGTACCTCACAAATAGAATTGGACCTTAATTCGTGCATGCCTAATCTTTGCCACTAAAACAGGTGAGTATGGGAGCATACTGTGATGTCTCCAAGCACACCCAAGACAAGAGACCTGCTAATATCGTCCCCGGCAACAAGTGGCAAACAGATAGCCCCAGAGAAATCTAATCAAGATCACACTGCCTGCCCTTGCACTTACAGCATTGCATGCTTTGAGCTCATGGCTCTGTCCCTTGCCAACCTGTCAGGATAGCTGCACCTAAACTGCAGCGTTCCCTTCTCTTCCTCCCCCCTCATCTGTATAAATTCATCAGCTTAGCACCACCATCACCTCATCAGTTCATCCAGAAAGCACAAGCTAAAGCAGCACCACTACACCTAGCAAAGAAAGAGGAGTAAACCAAACATGGTTAGTGCCAAGAGACTTTCTCAGATGGCAAAGAAGTGGCAGACAATAGCGGCCATCGGGAGGAAGAGGCTCACCCGGACCACAACAGCGGCGAAAGGAGCAGGTAATGACGAGTGCTGCGCCACTTCACCGTCGGTGGCAATGAAGGGCCACTGTGTGGTGTACACCGCCGACAGGGCGCGGTTCGAGGTGCCGCTGGCATACCTCGGCACATTGATCTTCAGCGAGCTTCTGACGATATCCCAGGAGGAGTTCACGCGGCGATGACGGGAGGATCATGCTGCCCTGCGATGCCGCGGTCATGGAGTACGCCATGTGCTTGCTCCAGAGAGATGCCTCCATGGAAGTCATGAAGGCATTCATGAGCTCTGTCGCAAGGCCGTGCAGCTTTGAAGGTAGTGTGGTGGGCATAGGGCTTAATCAGCAACTGGCTGTTTGTTAGCTTCTGAAGAACAGCCAACATAGTGCTAGCTTTAGCCCTGCTCTGTTTCTTGCATGATGTGAATATACAGTTGCAAGAGGTGGATTGGGCATGGAAACAAAGATTATCTTGCAATTTGCAACATGGTTAACTTTGTAACAATAGAAAACCATGAGCATATAGACAAGAAAATAAGGAGACAAAACTTGTCGCCAGAAGTAAAACTACACACCGTACAATACAACAGCAGCTCGTCATTTATCATGTCTCTGGTTTGGGTATCCAAGCTGAATCATCACCGCAGCAGCTTGCTTCGCTGAATCATCATTGCCGTCTGCCTCAGTGACCAGATGAGGAAGTTGATTGGACAATCACTTGAAGCCGCGAAGAAGACTCTGATGAAAGTCTCATCTTCTTGAGACTAGAATCCAGTCCATCATCCAAACTTGGTTGGACTACACATATTTTCCGCTTGTCCCTCACAGCTGAAACTTCTTCATTCCCCGGACCCTCGCTTTCCACTCGAACACCACTTTTGTGCAACATGAGTCTCGGCCTATTCGGATGGTTCTTTGTTGCTTGCTCCCAGTCTTGTCGTGTTTGGTCAGGCACTCCAGAGTCAACCGTGACTTCCTTGAGATGTCTGAGGTGTCTGATTTGGATGCCGGAAAGACCAACTAGACTCGGGCAGAGCAGCTGGAGTGAAACAAGGTTCGGCAGAGCTCCTTGTTCGATTGCTGGCAGAGCTGAAGTGAGACTTTGCACTACAAAGGACAGACGACGCAGGCTTGGGAATGCCCCTGATTTCATTTCAAATCTCTCAAGCTCATTCGCAATCAACTTGAGGTAAAGCAAGTTTCTCAAATTGATCAGACACGATAGAAGATCCCGTGTCAGAGTAGCTGATGAAATACACAGTTCAGTGAGACCTGACAGCAAGGGAACAAACGGGGGTAACTGGAGTAGCTTGCCACGTAGCTTCAGTGACCTTACATCATATTTGGAATCCTCCGAGCATGGCTCAAAAGCAAGCGAACTCAGCAAGTCTTCGGAACATTCTTCTGAATCAAGTGATAGAGAACGGGCACCCATATTGTCCATGGGGACCTTGGTGAACTCCTGAATGGCCTTGGAAAGATCATTGGTGTAGTTACTTCCATTTGCAACTGGCCCACACCATATCTTGACCTTTCTCAGATTTCTCATGTAAACCATAAGTTGAAGAAACCCTTGCCTTTCGTTTGTGACAAATCCAGCTAAAGTCTTCAGGTTGCTCTTGTTTCCGGACAAGAACTTCGTTGCTTTGCTCATCTTGTTTGCATTGTTTAGATCTTCTTTGTCAACTGTAAACTTTCCGAACAGATGAGCTAAGTGGTACAGCATAATGGCCTCAATGGGCACTGTCTTTATCTTGGTTCTCCTTAAATCCAGGGTCTCTAAGCAGTGCAGTCCATCGATGCTGCTCGGAAGCTTCGCAATACTGCCCCCAACACTTAGATATTTTAGATGCCATAGCTTGCCTATGTGTTTGAGGTGACTATCTTCCAGATCACTGCATTCTTCCAGATCCAAGACTCGTAGCAGTTTGCATTTACGAACATAAGAAATAGCATCACCTGCTTTTCCAAAGACTGTTAGAGACCGAACACGAGATAAATCCTCGTCAGAGGCCTCACTATCTGTCACATTGCCACCATGGATAGAAAGGTGGCAGGCATTATTAACATAGGCATGGGGTCTTGGATGATCACGAGACGATGTCGCGATGAACCCCTGTGACACGGACTTGTGCAGCATGAACTCGTGCATGATGCCATGAGTCATGCACGTCTTCACTTGCGCATTATTCCTTGTGCCAATGGACTGTATGATATTCCGGTCGACAAGCGCCTTGAAAGTCTCATCCGCAATGTCCTCCTCACTGCGAAGAGAATCACTCCGTGCATATCCTTCCGCTAACCACCTCCTGATAACAACTTTCCTCTTGAGGGGACGATTGTTAGGGAATACACCAAGATATAGCAAGCAGGTCATAGCATACACTGACAAACTGTCATAGTTATGCATCAGCACCTTTCTTAGTTCTGCGAAATTGTCATGGCCATGCTTCTCTCTCAGATGAGAACCCAGGTTACGGCATAGCTCTGCGCATCGCTCCCCCGTAGGCTCACCTGAGCATTTCAGGAAATCGGAGACACTGACGAGAGCAAGTGGAAGACCACCGCATTTCTGCAGCAGCGGCATGGACCCCTGCTCCAGCTCAGGTGACCGTACCTCCTGAAGAGCTATTTTCTTGGAGTCCTCTTCACCAAGTGTGTTCATTTGGTACACATAACCATTGCCATGGCTGCAGATATTAGCTGTTGACTGAATAGTTGTGGTCAGTAGGATTCTGCTGCTTTTGCCATTGTTTTCAAAGATGGAATTTATAGTGCTCCATTGCTCCATCCCCATGTCATCTATGACAATTAAATACCTAGAAATAAAATTGGGAGATGAAAAACAGAGGTTAGAAGATGAGTAGTGCATATGCAATTCAGAAGAAATTTCAATAGAAATTAGATCCCCAAATTATAATTTTACTAAGAACAATCTAAAATTATTTGGGAGTAGCATATGAAATTCAATAGTGAAGATCCCCAAAATTCACTAGATCCCCAAATTCAGATTTCACTAAGAACAATCTAAATTATTAGGGAGACGAAGTAAAGAGTAGGGAAAGATGCACACCTCTTATCCTTGAGGTATTCCTTGAGCAAGGCTTCAATACGTTGGCCATTATCAGCAACAACGTCCATGGCGTCTTTGGGGCGAACTTGCTGGAGTACATCGCGTAGGATCTCACCGACCCCGTGGCCGGTGACCTCTGGCGACCACCGACCGGCGGCAACCCAAGCACGGCAATGGAATTTCTCCACGGCGTGAGGGTCCTCGTACACAGCCCTCGCGAGGGTGGTCTTCCCCAAGCCGCCGAACCCCACCACGGAGATCACCCTCAGCTGCTCCTTCTCGCCCTCCACCTCATCCAGCATCGACAGGAGATCCTCCACGGGCCTCCCGATGCCCACCGGGTTGCGCGCGAAACGACACGACGGCGCCGCCGCCGCGAACTCGTGGCAGCAGCTGGCGGCGGCGGGGGGGATGGGGATGCCGAGGACGCGCTCGTGCGCCAGCTTGAGGCGGGCCTTGAGCTTGCGGATCTCGTCGGCGAAGCCCGAGCGACTCTGGACCTTCCTCAGCTCGTGGGCGACGGCGGCGACCCGGCGGATCAGCGCCGCTCCTCCTCCGCCTCCGCCGCCGCCAACGCGGGGCCTGCAGGTGAGGCGGTGGACGATGCGGTCGATGCAGTCCTGGGCGTCGTGCACCAGGCCAAGCATCTCCTCGCTGTAGATCCTGGCAACGGCGGTGCGTTGCTCGCCCCTGCGCAGGGCGTGGAGGCGGTCGTCCATGGCGGCGGCGATCATGCGGACGTCCTCCTGGATGGAGAGGGTGTCCTGCCGGAGGCCCTTCTGCTTGTTGTACTCCTTCTCCAGCACCTGGAACAGCTTCCCCATCACGCTCCTCAGGAAGGCGCTCGCCGCCGATTCCATGGCTCCGCTTCCACAGCTCGATCGGCTCTACACCACACAGTTGACTGACGAGAAGTGAAGAGGGAGTCTATCATTGCAATCGACAAGAGCATCAGTAACCGGACCCCACTTCCCCCAAAACGTCAGGCCAACTCCACCGACCCATCCTGTCCGCGTGCGAGTCCGTAAAACAAACCAACCAGACGGCCCAATGTCCACTTTCAACCCATCTTCGACCCAAATTTGCGCCGCTTTTGGGGTGAAATGAACAGCACACGGACGCGCCGGCCGTCTGCGCGTGTCCTCCCCTAGCCCGGCCGTCGGTGACACAGGGACATCCTTTTCTATTCGCCCCCTCCCTCCATCCGGCCGCACGCCCTCCATTCTTCTCCACTCTTCCCCACTCTTCCCTCGCCGCCGTCGCCGTTGCCATTGTAGCTGTGCAGCTCGGACGCACGCTCGCCCAACCCCTTCCCCTCGACGCCCCCGAGCTACCCAACCACGGCCACCTGCTTTGCGCACTCACTGGCTGGATTTGGGGCGGATCTGGTCGGTCTTGAGCTTGCCCGGCTGTGGTAGGCCGCGCCACGCCATGGACTGGCCGGACACCGGCCCGAAAGGCCATGGCAGGGCCGCAAGGCCACATGCAGGCAGTGGCTCCTCCTCTAGCCGCTCGAATCTACACCATATGTGGTCTGCCGGCAGATACACGAATGGCGGCCAGTCGGACTCGGTGCTAGCCCAAAAGCTCGTCGGCGCACCGTTGCCGCTCATTAAGTGCGACCACTGCGTAAAGAAGGTCATGCGTCGCGTGTCTACAACGCCGGAACATACCGGATGGGTGTTAATCAAGTGCTATAACGATGGGGTATGTGCTTCTTTTAGCTTCGGTTTGTGCTCTAGATTTGACTAGTTGTGCTTACTTTAAATTTTGTTGTGTAGAATGGATGCAAGTTTTGGTATTGGGAAGAAGAGTACATCGTGTTGGAAATATGCCCTAGAGGCAATAATAAAATGGTTATTATTATATTTCCTTGTTCATGATAATTGTCTATTGTTCATGCTATAATTGTATTAACCGGAGACCGTAATACATGTGTGAATACTTAGACCACAATATGTCCCTAGTAAGCCTCTAGTTGACTAGCTCGTTGATCAATAGATGGTTACGGTTTCCTGACCATGGACATTGGATGTCGTTGATAACGGGATCACATCATTAGGAGAATGATGTGATGGACAAGACCCAATCCTAAGCATAGCACAAGATCGTCTAGTTCGTCTGCTAAAGCTTTTCTAATGTCAAGTATCATTTCCTTAGACTATGAGATTGTGCAACTCCCGGATACCGTAGGAATGCTTTGGGTGTGCCAGACGTCACAACGTAACTGGGTGGCTATAAAGGCACACTAGGGGTATCTCCGAAAATGTCTGTTGGGTTAGCACGAATAGAGACTGGGATTTGTCATTCTGTGTGACGGAGAGGTATCTCTGGGCCCACTCGGTAGGACATCATCATAATGAGCTCAATGTGACCAAAGAGTTGATCACATGATGATGTGTTACGGAACGAGTAAAAGTGACTTGCCGGTAACGAGATTGAATGAGGTATTGGGATACCGACGATCGAATCTCGGGCAAGTAATGTACCGATTGACAAAGGGAATTGTATACAGGATTGATTGAATCCCCGACATCGTGGTTCATCCGATGAGATCATCGTCGAACATGTGGGAGCCAACATGGGTATCCAGATCCCGCTGTTGGTTATTGGCCAGAGAGCTGTCTCGGTCATGTCTGCATGATTCCCGAACCCGTAGGGTCTATACACTTAAGGTTCGGTGACGCTAGAGTTGTTATGGGAATTAGTGTGCAGTTACCGAATGTTGTTCGGAGTCCCGGATGAGATCCCGGACGTCACGAGGAGTTCCGGAATGGTTCAGAGGTAAAGAATTATATATGGGAAGTCCTATTTTGGCCACCGGAAAATGTTCGGGATTTTTCGGTATTGTACCGGGAAGATTCTAGAAGGTTCCGGAGTGGGGCCCACTTGCATAGGGGGACCCACATGAACGTGGGTAGTGGGGGAAAGGCCCCACACCCCTGGTCAAGTGATACGACTCCAACGTATCTATAATTTTTGATTGCTTCATGCTATATTATCTACTGTTTTGGGCAATATTGGGCTTTATTATCCACTTTTATATTACTTTTGGGACTAACCTATTAACCGGAGGCCCAACCCAGATTTGCTGTTTTATGCCTATTTCAGTGTTTCGAAGAAAAGGAATATCAAATGGAGTCGAAACGGAATGAAATCAACTGGAGAAGTTATTTTTAGAAGGAAACCTACCGGATAGACTTGGACCCTACGTCAGAAGATGAAGGAGGTGCTCACGAGGGTAGGGGGCGTGCCCACCCCCTTGGGGCGCGCCCCCTGCCTCGTGGCCCCCCTTCGGTCCACCGATGTACTCCTTTCACCCATATATACCTACGTATCGTAAAACTTCCAGGGAGCACAATAGATCGGGAGTTCCGCCGCCAGAAGCCTCCGCAGGCACCGAAAGCCAATCAAGATCCCTAAAAGGGGGGATAACAGTCGGTGGGGAAAGAAAATGATGGGATTTCTTTCCCCCACCTTTGCCAACGCCCCAATGGACTTGGAGGGCAAGAAACCAGCCCCCTCCACCCCTATATATAGCGGGGAGGCGCATGGGAGCCGTGTTGGAAATATGCCCTAGAGGCAATAATAAAATGGTTATTATTATATTTCCTTGTTCATGATAACTGTCTATTTTTCATGCTATAATTGTGTTATCCGGAAATCGTAATACATGTGTGAATACATAGACCACAACACGTCCCTAGTGAGCCTCTAGTTGACTAGCTCGTTGATCAAAAGATAGTCATGGTTTCCTGACTATGGACATTAGATGTCATTGATAACGGGATCACATCATTAGGAGAATGATGTGATGGACAAGACCCAATCCTAAGCTTAGCTCAAAGATCATGTAGTTCGTTTGCTATAGCTTTTCCGAATGTCAAGTATCATTTCCTTAGACCATGAGATTGTGCAACTCCCAGATACCGTAGGAGTGCTTTGGGTGTGCCAAACGTCACAACGTAACTGGGTGACTATAAAGGTGCACTACGGGTATCTCCGAAAGTGTCTGTTGGGTTGGCACGAATCGAGACTGGGATTTGTCACTCCGTATGACGGAGAGGTATCTCTGGGCCCACTCGGTAATGCATCATCATAATGAGCTCAATGTGACCAAGTGGTTGATCACGGTATCATGCATTACGGTACGAGTAAAGTGACTTGCCGGTAACAAGATTGAACGAGGTATTGGGATACCGACGATCGAGTCTCGGGCGAGTAACGTACCGATTGACAAAGGGAATTGTATACGGGATTGATTGAATCCTCGACATCGTGGTTCATCCGATGAGATCATCGAGGAGCATGTGGGAGCCAACATGGGTATCCAGATCCCGTTGTTGGTTATTGACCGGAGAGTCATCTTGGTCATGTCTGCGTGTCTCCCGAACCCGTAGGGTCTACACACTTAAGTTTCGGTGACACTAGGGTTGTTGAGATATTAGTATGCGGTAGCCCGAAAGTTTTTCGGAGTCCCGGATGAGATCACGGACGTCACGAGGAGTTCCGGAATGGTCCGGAGGTGAAGAATTATATATAGGAAGTCCAGTTTCGGCCATCGGGGAAGTTTCGGGGGTCACCCGTATTGTGCCGGGACCACCAGAAGGGTCCCGGGGGTCCACCGGGTGGGGCCACCTATCCCGGAGGGCCCCATGGGCTGAAGTGGGGAAGGGAACCAGCCTCTGGTGGGCTGGTGCTCCCCCCTTGGGCCTCCTCCTGCGCCTAGGGTTGGAAACCCTAGGGGTGGGGGCGCCCCACTTGGCTTGGGGGGCAAGCCACACCCCTTGGCCGCCGCCCCCCTTGGAGATTGGATCTCCTAGGGCTGGCGCCCCCCCTAGGGGTCCTATATATAGTGGGGGGAGGGAGGGCAGCCGCACCCTAGCCCCTGGCTCCTCCATCTCCCTCCCGTGACACCTCTCCCTCTCGCTGAGCTTGGCGAAGCCCTGCCGAGATCACCGTTGCTTCCACCACCACGCCGTCGTGTTGCTGGATCTCCATCAAACTCTCCTTCCCCCTTGTTGGATCAAATTGGAGGAGACGTCTTCCCAACCGTATGTGTGTTGAACGCGGAGGTGCCGTCCGTTCGGCGCTAGGTCATCGGTGATTTGGATCACGACGAGTACGACTCCATCAAGCCCGTTCTCTTGAACGCTTCCGCTCGCGATCTACAAGGGTATGTAGATGCACTCCCCTTTCCCTCGTTGCTAGATAACTCCATAGATTGATCTTGGTGATGCGTAGAAAATTTTAAATTCTGCTACGTTCCCCAACAGTGGCATCATGAGCTAGGTCTATGCGTAGTTTCTATGCACGAGTAGAACACAAAGCAGTTGTGGGCGTCGATATTGTCAATTTACTTGCCTTTACTAGTCTTATCTTGATTCGGTGGCATCGTGGGATGAAGCGGCCCGGACCGACCTTACACGTACGCTTACGTGAGACTGGTTCCACCGACTGACATGCACTAGTTGCATAAGGTTGCTAGCGGGTGTCTGTCTCTCCCACTTTAGTCGGATCGGATTCGATGAAAAGGGTCCTTATGAAGGGTAAATAGAAATTGGCATATCACGTTGTGGTTTTGGCGTAGGTAAGAAACGTTCTTGCTAGAAACCTATAGCAGCCACGTAAAAACTTGCAACAACAATTAGAGGACGTCTAACTTGTTTTTGCAGCATGTGCCGTGTGATGTGATATGGCCAAAAGGATGTGATGAATGATATATGTGATATATGAGATTGATCATGTTCTTGTAATAGGAATCACGACTTGCATGTCGATGAGTATGACAACCGGCAGGAGCCATAGGAGTTGTCTTAATTTATTTATGACCTGGGTGTCAACATAAATGTCATGTAATTACTTTACTTTATTGCTAAAGCGTTAGCCATAGTAGTAGAAGTAATAGATGACGAGACAACTTCAAGAAGACACAATGATGGAGATCATGATGATGGAGATCATGGTGTCATGCCGGTGACAACGATGATCATGGAGCCCCGAAGATGGAGATCAAAAGGAGCAAATGATATTGGCCATATCATGTCACTATTTTGATTGCATGTGATGTTTATCATGTTTTACATCTTATTTTCTTAGAACGACGGTAGCTTAAATAAGATGATCCCTCATAATAATTTCAAGAAAGTGTTCCCCCTAACTGTGCACCGCTGCGAAGGTTCGTTGTTTCGAAGCACCACGTGATGATCGGGTGTGATAGATTCTAATGTTCGAATACAACGGGTGTAAGCCAGATTTACACACGCAATACACTTAGGTTAACTTGACGAGCCTAGCATGTACAGACATGGCCTCGGAACATGGAAGACCGAAAGGTCGAGGATGAGTCGTATAGAAGATACGATCAACATGAAGATGTTCACCGATGTTAACTAGTCCGTCTCACGTGATGATCGGACACGACCTAGTTGATACAGATCATGTTTCACTTAGATGACTAGAGGGATGTCTATCTGAGTGGGAGTTCATTGAATAATTTGATTAGATGAACTTATTTATCATGAACTTAGTCTAAAATCTTTACAATATGTCTTGTAGATCAAATGGCCCACGTTGCCCTCAACTTCAACGCGTTCCTAGAGAAAACCAAGCTGAAAGATGATGGCAGCAACTATACGGACTGGGTCCGGAACCTGAGGATCATCCTCATAGCTGCCAAGAAAGATTATGTCCTAGAAGCACCGCTAGGTGACGCACCCATCCCAGAGAACCAAGACGTTATGAACGCTTGGCAGTCACGTGCTGATGATTACTCCCTCGTTCAGTGCGGCATGCTTTACAGCTTAGAACCGGGGCTCCAAAAGCGTTTTGAGCAACACAGAGCATATGAGATGTTCGAAGAGCTGAAAATGGTTTTCCAAGCTCATGCCCGGGTCGAGAGATATGAAGTCTCCGACAAGTTCTTCAGTTGTAAGATGGAGGAAAATAGTTCTGTCAGTGAGCACATACTCAAAATGTCTGGGTTGCATAACCGCTTGACTCAGCTGGGAGTTAATCTCCCGGATGACGCGGTCATTGACAGAATCCTTCAGTCGCTTCCACCGAGCTACAAGAGCTTTGTGATGAACTTCAATATGCAGGGGATGGAAAAGACCATTCCTGAGGTATATTCAATGTTGAAATCAGCGGAGGTGGAGATCAAAAAGGAACATCAAGTGTTGATGGTTAATAAAACCACTAAGTTTAAGAAAGGCAAGGGTAAGAAGAACTTCAAGAAGGACGGCAAGGGGGTTTCCACGCCCGGTAAGCAAGCTGCCGGGAAGAAGCCAAAGAATGGACCCAAGCCCGAGACTGAGTGTTTTTAATGCAAGGGAAGTGGTCACTGGAAGCGGAACTACCCCAAATATTTAGCGGACAAGAAGGCCGGCAACACTAAAGGTATATGTGATATACATGTAATTGATGTGTACCTTACCAGTACTCGTAGTAGCTCCTGGGTATTTGATACCGGTGCGGTTGCTCACATTTGTAACTCAGAGCAGGAGCTGCGGACTAAGCGGAGACTGGCGAAGGACGAGGTGACGATGCACGTTGGGAATGGTTCCAAGGTCGATGTGATCGCCGTTGGCATGCTACCTCTACATTTACCTACGGGATTAGTTTTAAACCTCAATAATTGTTATTTAGTGCCAGCTTTGAGCATGAACATTGTATCAGGATCTCGTTTAATTTGAGATGGCTACTCATTTAAATCCGAGAATAATGGTTGTTCTATTTATATGAGAGATATGTTTTATGGTCATGCCCCGCTGGTGAATGATTTATTCTTAATGAATCTCGAGCGTAATGTTACACATATTCATAGTGTGAATACCAAAAGATGTAAGGTTGATAATGATAGTCCCACATACTTGTGGCACTGCCGCCTTGGTCACATAGGTGTCAAACGCATGAAGAAGCTCCATACAGATGGACTTTTGGAGTCTCTTGATTACGAATCATTTGACACATGCGAACCATGCCTCATGGATAAAATGACCAAGACTCCGTTCTCAGGAACAATGGAGCGAGCAACCAACTTATTGGAAATCATACATACTGATGTGTGCGGTCCAATGAGTGTTGAGGCTCGCGGTGGCTATCGTTATGTTCTCACCCTCACTGATGACTTGAGTAGATATGGGTATGTCTACTTAATGAAACACAAGTCTGAGACCTTTGAAAAGTTCAAGGAATTTTAGAGTGAGGTTGAGAATCAACGTGACAGGAAAATCAAGTTCTTGCGATCAGATCGTGGGGGAGAATACTTGAGTCACGAATTTGGCACGCACTTAAGGAAATATGGAATAGTTTCACAACTCACGCCGCCTGGAACACCTCAGCGTAATGGTGTGTCCGAACGTCGTAATCGCACTCTATTGGATATGGTGCGATCTATGATGTCTCCGATCTACCGCTGTCATTTTGGGGCTATGCTTTAGAGACTGCCGCATTCACTTTAAATAGGGCTCCGTCGAAATCCGTTGAGATGACACCGTGTGAATTATGGTTTGGGAAGAAACCTAAGTTGTTGTTTCTAAAAGTTTGGGGATGCGATGCTTATGTCAAGAAACTTCAACCTGAAAAGCTCGAACCCAAGTCGGAAAAATGCGTCTTCATAGGATACCCTAAAGAAACTATTGGGTATACCTTCTACCTCAGATCCGAAGGCAAGATCTTTGTTGCCAAGAATGGATCCTTTCTAGAGAAAGAGTTTCTCTCAAAAGAAGTAAGTGGGAGGAAAGTAGAACTTGATGAAGTATTACCTCTTGAACCGGAAAGTGGCGAAACTCAAGAAAATGTTCCTGAGGTGCCTGCACCGCCTAGAGAGGAAGTTAATGATGATGATCATGAAAATTCAGATCAAGTTGCTACCGAACTTCGTAGGTCCATAAGGACACGTTTCGCACCAAAGTGGTACGGCAACCCTGTCTTGGAAATCATGTTGTTAGACAACGGTGAACCTTTGAACTATGAGGAAGCGATGGCAGGCCCAGATTCCGACAAATGGCTGGAAGCCATGAAATCCGAGATAGGATCCATGTATGAAAACGAAGTATGGACTTTGACTGACTTGCCCGATAATCGGCGAGCCATAGAAAATAAATGGATCTTTAAGAAGAAGACAGACGTGGATGGTAATGTAACCATCTATAAAGCTCGGCTTGTCGCTAAGGGTTATCGACAAGTTCAAGGGGTTGACTACGATGAGACTTTCTCACCCGTAGCGGAGCTGAAGTCCGTTCGAATCATGTTAGCAATTGCTGCATTCTATGACTATGAGATATGTCAAATGGACGTCAAAACAGCATTCCTTAATGGTTTCTGTCGGGGGTTGGGTGCGACATATGCCAAAGGATGGATTATCATGGTGGGAGTGAGTAGAACGTCGCCGGTGCCTGGAAACGGGATAAGGCGAAGGCATGCACGCCGGCGAATCTTACCCAGCTTCGGGGCTCTCCGTGGAGATAATACCCCTACTACTGCTCTACGGGGTCTCCGCATGATCACTATGGTAAAGTGTGTACACGGTTGCTCCTTGAGCTGTTTCCTGGAGGTAGGAGAAGGCAAGGCTAGCTCTCTCCTTCCTATATGATCTGGTCTAGTGCTAATGGATTCCAACCCTTTGCACGGGTGCCCTGGGGGGTTTATATAGGCCTACCCCCAGGGGTACAATGGTAATCCGGCTGGACGCGGGCCCAGCCGTCAGTCTCTCTGGCCGCTGTCTTATCCGCCGACTCCTGGGGCCCGCCGACTGGTGGGCCCCGCCGACTGGCTCGGTACGGAGCCGACAGGCCGCGTCCTCCGCGGGCGGGTCTTGCCGGCTGTAGATTGCTATAGTCGTGCCTCTAATGACGCGGGCTCGGTCATGGGGTCGTGGCGACAGCTCCGCCGTCTGGCGGGCGATCACTGTGGCCCCTCCCTGTCGCGTCTGGTTAATGGTGCGTGGGGCCCATGGGAGGGGTCGGCCGACTCCTGGGGGCCGACTCCCAACTGGGCCGACTGGTGGCGCTCTCGCTGTCTTCCGTACGCCCGCCGACTAGTGGGACCCGTCGTCCCTGGGTCGTACCGGCAGGCCGTCGTGGGCATAGGACTCCGCCCACTGGGGCTGGCGTCAGGGCCGGCATGGCAATAGTGTCGCGCCGGGCGGGGATCTCCGCGGGTACGGCGTACTGTGGCCACGCCTGCCCTTGGAAAAGGGTGGGAGTGGGCCTTACTGTGGCCACTCCCCGTCCCGTCCCTCTTTATGAGGGCATGAGGGTTGTTGGCGTCGCGGGTCGACTCCCCATGGCCGGCTTCTCTGGAAGTCGCCAGTCAGAAGTCGGCTCATCCTGAAGTCGTCCTCGGGACTCGGCCGCGAGTGGGCAGTCGGCTGCCTCGCAGCCGACTCTGAGAAGGCGGCTCTTCATCCTGGGGTCTTGAGGGGTGTAGCCTGCCCCGATGTCTTGAATGGTTCTGGGCCTGGGTTAGCCTACCCGTGGCCCATTACTCTGACAATAGTCCCCGAAACTGGTGAGGCACCGAGGGCGATATGTCGAGGAGCCTCAACAGTTTCTTATTTCCGGTGGTTGGATCTGGGCCTCGCTAGCCGTCTTCTGTCAAGCCGACTAGTTGGAGCTGGACTTGCCCCTAAAAAAGTTTGAACGTCGCGGCGGAGTCCAGGCGGCGTGCCTGATAAGCATCCGGGTTGCCGCCCGTTGTGGACCCGTCACGAGGCGCCACGTGGCTGAGCTAGTCTGCCCACCCACGCGCGCGACGGGACAGGCCTGCAGGCGGGGCCCGCCACTACCGCGCCTCGGCATGTGAACGGATTCGTTGTGGCTGTGCGGATGGTTGGGGTTCCCGAGCGGTTATTGCACGCAGTAACTTCGTGTGGTAAATCGTGGGGGTCGTGGGGTCCTGGGCGCAGCTAATCCCACGACTGCCCCCTCGGCTTCTCAGCCCACGAGCCTACAAGTAGGTGGGGGGAGGGGGCGGCGAAGCACGCGCGCCCATCCTCCCTACTCCCTTTCACTCCTTCTTGCTTCTTTTGCCTCTCGCCGCTGCTGCTCTGAACCACGCCGCGCCCGCATCGATGAGCTCTTCCTCCGCCGCCGTGCCTCCTGCTGTGTGCTCCGGAGTGTGGGACGGCTCCGAGGTCGATGACGACGACATCGAGATCCTCCGCAAGACACGGTGGCTGCCCGACAGGGGCTTAGTGCGGGCCCGCCTCGCACCGGAGGGGGAAATATCGCCGGCGCCGGAGGAGGGCAAGCGGGTCATATTCCGCTCGCACCTTATGCGCGGCCTCGGGCTTCCGGCGAGCGGCTTCTTCCGCTCCTTCTTGGAGTTCCACGGGCTCCAGCCGCACCACCTTACTCCGAACACGGTGGTGCTGCTGGCTGCCTTTGCCACCCTGTGCGAAGGCTTCCTCGGCGTTCTCCCCACCATCGAGCTCTGGGGTGAGTTCTTCCAGTCCAAGCTTGGCACACACGTCGCCGGCGTGCCGGCCCAGTGCGGTGCGTTTATCGCGATGCAGAGATCAGTGGCCGACAATCCATTTCCCACCATCGCGCTGATTAAGTTGGTGAAGATGTGGCAGCGGTCCTACTTTTATGTGAAGAATCTCGCCCCAGAAGGCGACTGGGTCAACCTGTCGGCTTATGAAGCCGGCGTGCCGGCTGGAAGGCTCCCCAGCTGGTCATACCGAGCCAGGTCGTTGTCTCCTGCTGGCGCCGCCGCCGTCGCGCGACTCCGAGTGCTGACACAGTCGGAGGGCTTGACCGGGGCCGACTTGCTGGCCGCCTTTGTGGCGCGCCGAGTCCTCCCACTCCAAGGCTGACCTCACCTGATCTGCCAGATGAGAGGTCATCGGGACCCGAGTCGGATGTGCTCCAAGGACATGCCTCACGTGGAGGTGGCGGACACGGTGAACTACATCGCGAACTGCAGTCTCACGGTGGATTGGTGGTTCGGCAAGGAGCCATACTCACGCGCCAACCCCCCGCCTATTGTAAGTCGTCTTCCTTATTCTTCTGTTTCTTTCGTTGCCGAGTCCGACTTATCCAGTCTGACCTTTTTTGTTTTTGAATCAGAACCCTCTCGTCCATCCTTCGGCCGGCACCACATGGCCGACTCGTCAGTTTGTCCCCGATCGGGCGGAGAGCGACGTCGACGATACTGACTTGGGGGCGGCGGCTATGGAGGCCGACGCCGAGGGAGGAGGAGGAGAAGCAGGCGGCTTCAGGCCAACGGCCACTTTCGCTAACTGGCCTGATGACGATGCTGAGGGGGAAGTCGCCCCGCGTCACCAGCCAAAGGCTGGCCAGCCAAGCGCGAGTTCCTCCGCCGTCTTGGACACTCAAGGCTGCGTGAAGAAGCGCCGGGCCGGGCCGAGTACACTTGGTGGCCGGTCGAAGATGTTTAAGGGAGCGGCCGTCGCGACCAAGCGGGAAGAGGCGGCCGCGAAAGCCAACCGCTTCCTCAAGGAAGTGAAGAAGCCGCCGCTGGTCTCTGCGTAAGCGCCTCCGTCCCTTATCTTTATTTTCTCTTTGTTGATCTTGTCTGAGTCTTTCATATGCTTCCCTCGCTTCAGGGCCCCCCTCACTCTTGAGAGGGTTGCCGCCGCCTCCGTTATGGGGTCGGCGGAGACGTCTGCCACTACTCGGCGGATTGACCCCGGTCGCCGCCGACCTCCGGGAGGCGACGGAGCAGAACGCGCAGGAGAAGTGCGAGGAGGAAGAGGCCGCCTGCCTGAAGAAAGCGGAGGCTGAGAAGGCGGAGGCCTCCGCCCTGAAAAATCTAGAGGAGGCCGAGGCCGCCGTCGCGGCAAGGCAGCAGGCTAAGGAAGTCACGCACCGGCGGTCGGCGGTGTTCGTCACCCCTCTGAACTCTGCCGCCGCCCCCGGAGTTCACGGGGCATTCAGGGGAAGCCGGCGGCAAGTTCCTGATCATGGAGAGGGGCGGCGGCGACGCCTCCATGCCGGACGCGGTCGTGCCGCCACCGCCGCCCCCGCCGCCGTCTAGGAGCGCGCAAGGCAAACAGCCGGCGGACCCGCCCTTGCCGCCGACTGAAGACGAGGCCGTGGCAAGGCTACTCCTTCAAGTCGGCTCGCCAACGCGCCGCCGTCTTGAGAAGGCGACTTCGGCGCCACGCCCCTTGGAGACCGGCACCGCTAGCTCGACGATCCCAGACGCCGAAGCGACGAGCGCCGCGCCCATTGGGTGGGTGCGAGGAGGCGGCACGGGCCCGCTGAACCAGGCGCTTCTGGATGTCC
The DNA here is from genome assembly GCF_003073215.2 of Triticum urartu. Taxonomy (NCBI): domain Eukaryota; kingdom Viridiplantae; phylum Streptophyta; class Magnoliopsida; order Poales; family Poaceae; genus Triticum; species Triticum urartu. Next base: position 518,772,848 of record NC_053026.1, read on the forward strand.
AGACAAAGCTGAGAGCGACGCTATCCAAAACTGCACCAAGGTGCACCTGGCGTCGCGGGCAGCCATCCGGGTATGCTTTCTCCTTTGTCTTTGTTTTCTTGTTCCTCTCTGTGGGGGCGCGCCATCGCACCCACTGGGTGTAGTCCCTGAGTTTCGGGCCGGCTGCTGAGCAGGCGGCCCGGAACTCCAATTGGTGAGTTCCGGGTAGTAACTTTTGTCTGAAATACTTGTCGCAGGACTATCACAACCTCCGTGTCACCGCCTTCAACCGCAACGTTGAAGAGCTGGGCAAGCAGACCGCCGACTTGTCGGAGAGCCGGAGTGAGTCCTTTTTCTTCTTTGCAGGGGCGCGCTGGCGCACCCGCGGGCTGTAGTCCCCGAGATTCGGGCCCACTGCTGAGCAGTCGGGCCGGATCTCCCTGGCGACCTTCTTTGTTGATGACTTAACGCCTTCTTTCTTCTTTCTCTTCAGAGGCCAACGCCACTCTTCAACAACAGCTGAGCGAAGCCAATACCGCGTTACACACCAAGGGGGAGGAGTGCAGCAAGCTCGCCGCAGAGTGCGATCTGTTGGCCGCACAATTGACAGAGCAGAAGTAGCTGCTTAAGAAGACGCAGAAGGAGGCGGAAGAAGAGAAGGCCGCCCTCCTGGCTGAGTTCGCGAGCGAGCGCTCCTCCTGGATTGACAAGGAGGCAATGCTGCCCTCCAGCTTCCATGAGATCGAGGACCTCGTCGACGGTGAGCTTCTTTGCTTTTCTTCTTCGAGCCGCCGACTATAGGTCGAGCCGACTCCTAGTTTTTTGACTTGTTCTTCATTATTTTTGTCTTGGCAGACTTCTTCCTCGGCCACTCCGAGGCCGCCAATCAAGCTATTGAGGCTGATCGCGAGGAGCGGAGGGCGGATGGCGCAGAGATCGCCACCGATGCCCCCCGGACCCTTGACGAGCATATTCTGAGCATTGGGGCTCGTCTGCGGCTGGCCCACCGGATGCTGCACCGGCTTCAACGTGTCGGCACCCAAACGATCGCTGCCCTGTGGCCAGACATGTAGGCTCCGCGCACCCCCAGTCGGACTGCCGACTGGCTGGAGGTCGCGGCTGGCCGTATTGAGGCCTAGAAGGGTTCCTCGGCCCGGGCTGGAGCGCGCCGAGCCTTGGAATTCGTCAAGGCGTGGTATCCGGGGCTGGACCTAGACCGGCTGGCCACACTCTGGTCAGAGGCCCAGCCGGAGCTGGCAGCCGTGGAAGACGCCCTTGTCAAGCGTGCGGCGGCGATCGCCGAGTACACCGACACCAGCATCTCTGTCCCCGAGCGGGCTGAAGACGGCAGGGAGGTACCGCCGAAGTGGTTTGGGATGAACCCAGACTACGGCGAGGACTCGGCGGAGGTGATCGGCTCCAGCGTCGAGGAGGAAGACGAGGCGGAGGACGGAAGCGAGACGGAGGCACCGGAAGACAGAGCGGACGGCCAGCCTCAGCTTGACCGCGCCTCCAGCAACGAGCCGTGCCCGCCCGAGCCGACTGCCGCCGGAGGTGATCAAGCCGAGACCGCCCAGCCGGCCGCCCCAACATCCAACACCGCCATCTCCTCCGATCCTCCGAACCCGTCTGCCGCCTCCTAGGCTGCCACCTTATCTTTGTTTTATCTGTTTTAATAGTCTTGGAAGAACTTGTTAATTCGCACAATTCCACCCGCGGGGTGTATTTTGAACTTCTGCTCGAAGGTTCGGCCAAGGGCCTTTGTCATGTAAATATTCATCCGACTTATATCTTTTCTTGCTCATTGCTCTTTTGGCTTTTTCCTTTGCCGCCTTCCCTCAGTTGTCGTCTTTGTCAGTCGGACAGCCGCTCTGTGGACTGCTGCTGGATCAAATTCTTGGTCACTTTGGGAAGGCAGGTACTTAGCCGTTTTAGAGTTGTTTAGCAAGTCGGATAGAAGGCAGCAAGCTGACTGTTCAAGAGTCAGTTTGCGAAAAAAGGCTGGAAGCCGGCTTTAAGCTATGTTTATGCTTTGAGTCCTTAGCCATTTTTCATGTGGACGCCCATTCTTCCTTACTCCTGCCCACCAGACAATCGCTCTGCGAGCTGCGGCTTCTGACAGGAGACGGCTTAGGCGCCACACACTACTTGTCCGGCTGCAGGAAGCATTTCATAGCGCAGGGCGGCAAGTCCCCGGGCCGACTAGTCGAACCCGGTGCCAAGTGGCATAACAAAGAGTAATATACTCGAAGGCATAATTCTTATCATATAGATAAAAGAGGGCAGTCCCCGAGCTCTTCTCGGGGGGGGGGGGGGGCGAAGTCTTGGTACTTCTAATACAAAAGGTAGCGTGGTACATACTACGTTTAACTGCAAAATTTTCAGAGGAGATTTGCATTCCATGGCCGCTCTGTCTCTTTGCCGGAGTCGTCCCTCTTGCATGCTCGGGGCTTCTAAGCGTCGATCAGGTAGTAGGAGTCGTTGCCCAGCACTTTGCTGATGATGAAGGGGCCTTCCCAAGGCGCCGACAGCTTGTGTTGGCCGGCTGTTCGCTGGATCAGTCGGAGCACAAGGTCGCCCTCTTGGAAAGATCTCGGCTTGACCTTCCTGTTGTAGTATCTGCACATGCTCTGCTGGTAGATGCTGGACCGACTGAGTGCCAACAGCCGGCCCTCTTCTAGCAGATCGACGCCGTCTTTGACGTGCTTCTTCTGCTTCTTCCTCGGTGTACATGGTGACTCGTGGGGGATCGAACTCTATGTCTGTTGGGATGACGTCTTCAGCACCGTAGACGAGGAAGAAAGGCGTGAAGCCGGTTGACTTGTTTGGAGTCGTGCGCAGACTCCAAAGGACGGCTGGCAACTCATCGAGCCAGCAGCCAGCCGAGCGCTCCAGAGGCTCGACCAATCGGGGCTTGATACCGTACTGGATGAGGCCGTTTGCTCGCTCCACCTGGCCGTTTGACTGTGGATGGGCGACTGACACTAGGTCCAGTCGGATGCCTTGTGTCGCGCAGAAATGGGCCAAGGCGCCTTTGGCAAAATTCATGCCGTTGTCGGTGATGATGTTGTGTGGTACGCCGTACCGAATTGTGATGTTGGATATGAAAGTCATGGCAGTCGGACCATTCAGTTTCTTGATTGGCTTCGCTTCTATCCACTTGGTGAACTTGTCCACCACGACAAGTAAGTGAGTTAAGCCACCTCGTGCCGTCTTGAATGGTCCCACCATGTCTAGGCCCCAAACTGCGAAGGGCCAGGCAATGGGGATGGTCTTGAGTGCAGAAGCCGGCTGATGCAGCTTGGAGCGGAACTTCAGGCACCCTTTGCATTTTTGGACCAATTCCTTGGCCTCTTCTAAGGCCGTTGGCCAAAAGAAACTGTGTCAGAAGGCTTTGGCGACGAGTGCTCTTGAAGCCGCATGGTGGCCGCACTCGCCTTGATGGATGTCTTTGAGAATTGCTTGGCCTTGCTCTGGCTCTACGCAGTGCTGGTAGACACCAGTGACGCTGCGCCTGACCAACTCTCTGTTGACTATGGTGTAGGCTGCCGCTCGGCGTTGTACTTGCCGAGCTAAGATCTCATCAGTCGACAGCTCTTTGCTCACCAGGTATTTGAGGATGGGATGGGCCCATGAGGGTGCTGCTATTTCTTCGACTGCCAGAACTACGACTTGGACGAGGGCGGCTGGGCTGGGAGGCGGCGGGCTGGAGTCAGCAACCGCTTGCTGGATTAATGAAGTCCCCGGGCCAACTGGTGCAGCCCTCGGGCCGAGTTCTGGAGTCTTCGGGCTGGCCTCCGCAGTCCCTGGGCCGGGTTCTGCAGTCCCTGGGCCGGCTTCGACTGTGGCGTCTTTGGAGCCATCTGCCAAAATCCTCGTACCGTCTGCTGGGGCTCTGGAATTGGATCCGACTTCTTCGGGGGGAGCCGGCACAAAGATGGAGTCTGATTCTGGTGAAGGCTTGACAGACGGCTTGAGGAGGCGCTGAAGGGCGACGCCGGATGGTATTACTTGGCGGGTAGAGCCGATTCGTGCCAGGGCGTCTGCTTGGTCGTTGACGTTTCTTGGCACATGGAGGTACTCGCACCCCTCGAAATATCCACTGAGTTGCTGCACGAGGAAACGGTAACTCGCCATGTTTGCATCTTTGGCGTCCTAGTCGCCAGACGACTGCTGGACCACTAAGTCCGAGTCGCCATAACACAGGATCCGGCGAATGCCAAGTTCTTTGGCAAGCCAGAGCCCGTGAATGAGCGCCTCGTATTCGGCGACGTTGTTGGAGGCGGCAAAGTGGATTTGCAGTGCGTATTTGAGCTTGTCGCCTTTAGGAGAAGTGAGGACAATGCCGGCTCCCAAGCCGGTGCGCATCTTGGAGTCGTCGAAATGCATCCGCTAATGGGTGGAGTCGGGCGTTGGTGGTAGGTACTGGGTCTCGGCCCAGTCGACGAGGAAGTCGGCCAGTGCTTGTGACTTGATGGCGGTGCGGGGCTGGTAGTAGATGGTGTAGGGAGCCAACTCTATGGCCCATTTGGCCAGTCGGCCAGAAGCATCTCGGCTTCCGATGATCTTGGCAAGTGGGACCGTGCAGACCGCAGTGATTGAATCCTTGTCTTTTCTTCCGCGGGCGCCGCCAGTCGGCGTCTGAGACGTCGTGCCTTGGTCTTGGCGTGGAGGCGGGTCGTCGTTTTGTCGCCGCAGTGCCTCTGTGCGGCAGCCGGCCTCGTTCTACGTGGCAGCCGCGTCGAGGAGCCACTAGACTCGCTCCGCCATCAGGCGGCGCTCTTCACCCTCGAAGTTGTCCAGCTCGTCCGCCGCCGCCTGGGCGGCTCGAATGTTCTCCGCACGCGTGGCGTACACAGGGCGATTTGCCCCGAATAGGTTGGCGATGGCCACGCCGCGCTGCTGGACCGCGCCTAGGCGGCTGGGCCCAGTTGGGGCTGGCGAGCCACCTACAGCGCGATCCATCTCACGCTGGTAGGCTTCTGACAAGCGCCTCATGCTAGCCAGCTTCTTCGCGCCATCGACGAGCTGAAGGCGGCGCGCCTCCAACGTCTCCGCGTCAGCGTCTTCCGGAATGGGCGCGGTCAGGTCTTGCAGTGCCGCGCCAAGTGGGTCATGCGCTCCTCCGCCGGGATGCTCGTCATGACTGATGACGAGCACCTCTGTGACGGTGCTTCCGTCGCTCTCCGCGCGAGGGAGCGACTCGTCGTAGACCACCACATTGGTGGGGAACGCGTCGAGTGACGCGGTGTCGGAGTCGACCAGCATCGGGTCGGTGGAGCCTACAGACTCCAAGTCTACGGCAGGCTCGCCGGCGACGTGGAGTTGGTCAAGGAGGCCCGCGAGGAGGCTCTCGGGGCTGCCCGTGCCTGCGTCAGATGCAAGCTCGTCAGAGAGGCGAACCTCGCCGACAAGATCGGCGAGGCAGCTGGCTGCGCAAGCTATCTCAGTGTCGTGCAATGCGTCGGTGCAAAATCCGTCTGGCGTGCCGGACTGGCTGCGCTCGCCAGGGAGAAAAAGGGTTCCCGTCCAGAGCAGGTCTCCGGACGACGGTGCACCAGGCCCCACGGTGGGCGCCAAATGTCGGGGGTTGGGTGCGACATATGCCAAAGGATGGCTTATCATGGTGGGAGCGAGTAGAACATCGCTGGTGCCTGGAAACGGGATAAGGTGAAGGCATGCACGCCGGCGAATCTTACCCAGCTTCGGGGCTCTCCGTGGAGATAATACCCCTACTGCAGCTCTGCAGGGTCTCCGCATGATCACTATGACAAAGTGTGTACACGGTTGCTCCTTGAGCTGTTTCCTGGAGGTAGGAGAAGGCAAGGCTAGCTCTCTCCTTCCTATATGATCTGGTCTAGTGCTAATGGATTCCAACCCTTTGCATGGGTGCCCTGGGGGGTTTATATAGGCCTACCCCCCAGGGGTACAATGGTAATCTGGCTGGACGCAGACCCAACCGTCAGTCTCTCTGGCCGCCGTCTTATCCGCCGACTCCTGGGGCCCGCCGACTGGCTCGGTACGGAGCCGAGAGGCCGCGTCCGCCGCGGGCGGGTCTTGCTGGCTGTAGATTACTGTAGCCGTGCCTCTAATGACGCGGGCTCGGTCATGGGGTCGTGGCGACAGCTACGCCGTCTGGCGGGCGATCACTATGGCCACTCCCTGTCACGTCTGGTTAATGGTGCGCGGGGCCTGTGGGAGGGGCCGGCCGACTCCTAGGGGCCGACTCCCAACTGGGCCGACTGGTGGTGCTCTCGCCGTCTTCCGTATGCCCGCCGACTGGTGGGACCCGTCGTCCCTGGGTCGTACTGGCAGGCCGTCGTGGGCACAGGACTCCTCCCACTGGGGCTGGCATCAGGGCCTGCATGGCAACAGTGTCGCGCCGGGCGGAGATCTCCGCGGGTATGGCGTACTGTGGCCACGCCTGCCCTTGGAAAAAGGTGGGAGTGGGCCTTACTGTGGCCACTCCCCGTCCCGTCCCTCTTTATGAGGGCATGGGGGTTGTTGGCGTCGCGGGCCGACTCCCCATGGCTGGCTTCTCTGGAAGTCGCCAGTCAGGAGTCGGCTCATCCTGAAGTCGTCCTCGGGACTCGGCCGCGAGTGGGCAGTCGGCTGCCTCGCAGCTGACTCTCAGAAGGCGGCTCTTCGTCCTGGGGTCTTGAGGGGTGCAGCCTGCCCCGATGTCTTGAAAGGTTCTGGGCCTGGGTTAGCCTACCCGTGGCCCATTACTCCCACAGTTTCCTTAAGGAAGAATTGTATATGGTGCAGCCGGAAGGTTTTGTTGCTCCTAAGAATGCTGACAAGGTGTGCAAGCTCCAACGCTCGATCTATGGGCTGGTGCAAGCATCTCGGAGTTGGAACATTCATTTTGATGAGATGATCAAAGCGTTTGGGTTTACGCAGACTTATGGAGAAGCCTGCATTTACAAGAAAGTGAGTGGGAGCTCTGTAGCATTTCTCATATTGTATGTGGATGACATATTGAGGATGGGAAATGATATAGAATTCTTGGAAAGCATAAAGGCCTACTTGAACAAGTGTTTTTCAATGAAGGATCTTGGAGAAGCTGCTTACATATTAGGCATCAAGATCTATAGAGATAGATCGAGACGCCTCATTGGTCTTTCACAGAGTACGTACCTTGACAAGATATTGAAGAAGTTCGATATGGATCAGTCAAAGAAGGAGTTCTTGCCTGTGTTGCAAGGTACGAGATTGAGCACGGCTCAATGCCCGACCACGGCAGAAGATAGAGAAAAGATGAGTGTCGTCCCCTATGCCTCGGCCATAGGGTCTAGCATGTATGCTATGATGTGTACCAGACCTGATGTAAACCTTGCCGTAAGTTTGGTAGGAAGGTACCAAAGTAATCCCGGCATGGAACACTGGACAGCGGTCAAGAATATCCTGAAGTACCTGAAGAGGACTAAGGATATGTTTCTCGTTTATGGAGGTGACGAAGAGCTCGTCGTAAAGGGTTATGTCGATGCTAGCTTTGACACAGATCTGGATGACTCTAAGTCACAAACCGGATACGTGTATATTTTGAATGGTGGGGCAGTAAGCTGATGAAGTTGCAAGCAAAGCATTGTGGCGGGATCTACATGTGAAACGGAGTACATGGCAGCCTCGGAGGCAGCACAAGAAGCAATCTGGGTGAAGGAGTTCATTACCGACCTAGGAGTCATTCCCAATGCATCGGGCCCGATGACTCTCTTCTGTGACAACACTGGAGCTATTGCCCTTGCCAAGGAGCCCAGGTTTCACAGGAAGACCAGGCATATCAAGCGTCGCTTCAACTCTATTCGTGAAAGTGTTCAAAATGGAGACATAGATATTTGTAAAGTACATACAGACCTGAATGTAGCAGATCCATTGACTAAACCTCTCCCTAGAGCAAAACACGATCAACACCAGAACTCTATGGGTGTTCGGTTCATCACAATGTAACTAGATTATTGACTCTAGTGCAAGTGGGAGACTGTTGGAAATATGCCCTAGAGGCAATAATAAAATGGTTATTATTATATTTCCTTGTTCATGATAATTGTCTATTGTTCATGCTATAATTGTGTTATCCGAAAATCGTAATACATGTGTGAATACATAGACCACAACACATCCCTAGTGAGCCTCTAGTTGACTAGCTCGTTGATCAAAAGATAGTCATGGTTTCCTGACTATGGACATTAGATGTAATTGATAACGGGATCACATCATTAGGATAATGATGTGATGGACAAGACCCAATCCTAAGCTTAGCTCAAAGATCGTGTAGTTCGTTTGCTATAGCTTTTTCGAATGTCAAGTATCATTTCCTTAGACCATGAGATTGTGCAACTCCCGGATACCGTAGGAGTGCTTTGGGTGTGCCAAACGTCACAACGTAACTGGGTGACTATAAAGGTGCACTACGGGTATCTCCGAAAGTGTCTGTTGGGTTGGCACGAATCGAGACTGGGATTTGTCACTCCGTATGACGGAGAGGTATCTCTGGGCCCACTCCGTAATGCATCATCATAATGAGCTCAATGTGACCAAGTGGTTGATCACGGGATCATGCATTACGGTATGAGTAAAGTGACTTGCCGGTAATGAGATTGAACGAGGTATTGGGATACCGACAATCGAGTCTCGGGCGAGTAACGTACCGATTGACAAAGGGAATTGTATACGGGATTGATTGAATCCTCGACATCGTGGTTCATCCGATGAGATCATCGAGGAGCATGTGGGAGCCAACATGGGTATCCAAATCCCGCTGTTGGTTATTGACCGGAGAGTCATCTCGGTCATGTCTGCGTGTCTCCCGAACCCGTAGGGTCTACACACTTAAGGTTCGGTGACGCTAGGGTTGTTGGGATATTAGTATGCGGTAACCCGAAAGTTGTTCGGAGTCCCGGACGTCATGACGAGTTCCGGAATGGTCCGTAGGTGAAGAATTATATATAGGAAGTCCAGTTTCGGCCATCGGGAAAGTTTCGGGGGTCACCGGTATTGTACCGGGACCACCGGAAGGGTCCCGGGGGTCCACCGGGTGGGGCCACCTATCCCTGAGGGCCCCATGGGCTGAAGTGGGGAAGGGAACCAGCCCCTGGTGGGCTGGTGCGCCCCCCTTGGGCCTCCCCCTACGCGTAGGGTTGGAAACCCTAGAGGTGGGGGGCGCCCCACTTGGCTTGGGGGGCAAGCCACCCCGCTTGGCCGCCGCCCCCCTTGGAGATTGGATCTCCTAGGGCCGGCGCCCTCCTAGGGGTCCTATATATAGTGGGGGGAGGGAGGGCAGCTGCACCCTAGCCCCTGGCGCCTCCCTCTCCCTCCCGTGACACCTCTCCCTCTCGATAAGCTTGGCGAAGCCCTGCCGAGATCACCGTTGCTTCCACCACCACGCCATCGTGCTGCTAGATCTCCATCAACCTCTCCTTCCCCCTTGCTGGATCAAGTTGGAGGAGACGTCTTCCCAACCGTACGTGTGTTGAACGCGGAGGTGCCGTCCGTTCGGCGCTAGGTCATCGGTGATTTGGATCACGACGAGTACGACTCCATCAAGCCCGTTCTCTTGAACGCTTCCGCTCGCGATCTACAAGGGTATGTAGATGCACTCCCCTTTCCCTCGTTGCTAGATAACTCCATAGATTGATCTTGGTGATGCGTAGAAAATTTTAAATTCTGCTACGTTCCCCAACAAGCCGCAACCCTTCCCCTGGCGCAGCCCTCTCCCTCCCCAACACCTCCGTAGTAGTAGTGCTTGGCGAAGCCCTGCCGGAGAACTGCAAGCTCCACCACCATGCCGTCGTGCTGCCGGAGCTCTCCCTCAACTTCTCCTTGAAGGAAATATGCCCTAGAGGCAATAATAAAGTTATTATTTATTTCCTTATATCATGATAAATGTTTATTATTCATGCTAGAATTGTATTAACCGGAAACATAATACATGTGTGAATACATAGACAAACAGTATGTCACTAGTATGCCTCTACTTGACTAGCTCATTGAATCAAAGATGGTTAAGTTTCCTAGCCATAGACATGAGTTGTCATTTGATTAACGGGATCACATCATTAGAGAATGATGTGATTGACTTGACCCATTCCGTTAGCATAGCACTTGATCGTTTAGTTTGTTGCTATTGCTTTCTTCATGACTTATACATGTTCCTATGATTATGAGATTATGCAACTCCCGTTTATCGGAGGAACACTTTGTGTGCTACCAAACGTCACAACGTAACTGGGTGATTATAAAGGTGCTCTACAGGTGTCTCCGAAGGTACTTGTTGGGTTGGCGTATTTCGAGATTAGGATTTGTCACTCCGATTGTCGGAGAGGTATCTCTGGGCCCACTCGGTAATGCACATCACTATAAGCCTTGCAAGCATTGCAACTAATGAGTTAGTTGCGGGATGATGTGTTACGGAACGAGTAAAGAGACTTGCCGGTAACGAGATTGAACTAGGTATTGAGATACCGACGATCGAATCTCGGGCAAGTAACATACCGATGACAAAGGGAACAACGTATGTTGTTATGCAGTTTGACCGATAAAGATCTTCGTAGAATATGTAGGAGCCAATATGAGCATCCAGGTTCCGCTATTGGTTATTGATCGGAGACGTGTCTCGGTCATGTCTTCATAGTTCTCGAACCCGTAGGGTCCGCACGCTTAAAGTTCGATGACGGTTATATTATGAGTTTATGTGTTTTGATGTACCGAAGGAGTTCGGAGTCCCGGATGAGATCGGGGACATGACGAGGAGTCTCGAAATGGTCGAGACGTAAAGATCGATATATTGGACAACTATATTCGGACATCGTAAAGGTTCCGAGTGATTCGGGTATTTTCGGGAGTACCGAGGAGTTACGGGAATTCGTATTGGGCCTTAATGGGCCATACGGGAAAGGGTAGAAAGGCCTCAAAGGGTGGTCGCACCCCTCCCCAAGGGCTGGTCCGAATTGGACTAGGGAGGGGGGCGCCCCCTTCCTTCCTTCTCCTTTTCCCTTCTCTTTCCTTCCCTCCTGCTCCTACTACTTGGAAGGGCTCCTAGTTCTACTAGGAAAGGGGAAATCCTACTCCCGGTGGGAGTAGGACTCCCCTAGGGTGCGCCATAGAGAGGGCCAGACCTCCCCCTCCTCCACTCCTTTATATACGGGGGCAGGGGGCACCCCAAAGACACAACAATTGATCTCTTGATCTCTTAGCCGTGTGCGGTGCCGCCTTCCACAATAATCCACCTCGATCATATCGTAGCGGTGCTTAGGCGAAGCCCTGCGACGGTAGAACATCATCATCGTCACCACGCCGTCGTGCTGACGGAACTCTCCTGTGAAGCTCTACTGAATTGGAGTTCGCGGGACGTCATCGAGTTGAACATGTGCTGAACTCGGAGGTGCCGTGCGTTCGGTACTTGGATCGGTCGGATCGTGAAGACGTACGACTACATCAATCGTGTTGTGCTAACGCTTCCGCTTTCGGTCTACGAGGGTACGTAGACAATACTCTCCCCTCTCGTTGCTATGCATCACCATGATCTTGCGTGTGCGTAGGAATTTTTTTTTGAAATTACTACGTTCCCCAACACTCCTCTCCCCTTGCTGGATCAAGAAGGAGGAGACGTCCCCGGCCTGTACGTGTGTTGAACGCGGAGGCGCCCTTGTTCGACGCTTAGATCGGAATCAACCGTGATCTGAATCGCTACGAGTACGACTCCTTCATCCGCGTTCTTGTAACGCTTCAGCATCGCGATCTTCATGGGTATGAAGATTCACTCCCCTCTCTCTCGTTGCTAGTCTCTCCATAGATTGATCTTGGTGATGCGTAGAATTTTTTTAATTTCTGTAACGATCCCCAATAGTGGCATCATGAGCTAGGTCTATGTGTAGTTTCTATGCACGAGTAGAACACAAGTAGTTGTGGGCGTCGATTTTGTCAATTTACTTGCCGTTACTAGTCTTATCTTGATTCGGCAGCATCGTGGGATGAAGCGGCCCGGACCGACCTTACATGTACGCTTACGTGAGACAGGTTCCACCGACTGACATGCACTAGTTGCATAAGGTGGCTAGCGGGTGTCCCTCTCTCCCACTTTAGTCGGATCGGATATGATGAAAAGGGTCATTATGAAGGGTAAATAGAAATTGGCAAATCACATTGTGGCTTTTGTGTAGGTAAGAAACGTTCTTGCTAAAAACCCATAGCAGCCACGTAAAACATGCAACAACAATTAGAGGACGTCTAACTTGTTTTTGCAGAGTGTGCTATGTGATGTGATAGGGCCAAAAGGATGTGATGAATTATATATATGTGATGTATGAGATTGATCATGTTCTTGTAATAGGAATCACGACTTGCATGTCGATGAGTATGACAACCGGCAGGAGCCATAGGAGTTGTCTTAATTTATTGTATGACATGTGTGTCATTGAAAACACGATGTAATTAGTTTACTTTATTGCTAACCGTTAGCCATAGTATTAGAAGTAATAGTTGGCGAGACAACTTCATGAAGACACGATGATGGAGATCATGGTGTCATGCCAGTGACGAAGGTGATCATGCCGCGCCTCAAAGATGAAGATCAAAGGCACGAGATGATATTGGCCATATCATGTCACTCTATGATTTGCATGTGATGTTTGTCATGTTTAGATCTTATTTGCTTAGAACGACGGTAGCATAAATAAGATGATCCCTCATAAAATTTCAAGAAAGTGTTCCCCCTAACTGTGCACCGTTGTGAAAGTTCGTTGTTTCAAAGCACCAAGTGATGATCGGGTGTGATAGATTCTAACGTTCGCATACAACGGGTGTAAGCCAGATTTACACATGCAAAACACTTAGGTTGACTTGACGAGCCCAGCATGTACAGACATGGCCTCAGAACACAAGAGACTGAAAGGTCGAACATGAGTCGTATAGTGGATACGATCAACATGAAGATGTTCACCGATGATGACTAGTCCGTCTCACGTGATGATTGGACACGGTCTAGTTGACTCGGATCATGTATCACTTAGATGACTAGAGGGATGTCTATCTGAGTGGGAGTTCATTAAATAATTTGATTAGATGAACTTAATTATCATGGACATAGTCAAAAGGTCTTTGCAAATTATGTCGTAGCTCACGCTTTGGTTCTACTGTTTTAGATATGTTCCTAGAGAAAATTTAGTTGAGAGTTGACAGTAGCAATTATGTGGACCGGGTCCGTAAATTGAGGATTGTCCTCATTGCTGCGCAGAAGGATTATGTACTTAATGCACCGCTCAGTGTGCTGAACCTCGAGCGTCGGTTTTGGATGTTGCGAACATCTGACATGCATGTTTTGATGACTACATGATAGTTCAGTGCGTAGTGCTAAACGGTTTAGAATTGAGGCACCAAAGACGTTTTTGAAACATCGCAGAACATATGAGATGTTCCAAGGACTGAAATTGGGATTTCGGGCTAGTGCCCACGTCAAGAGGTATGAGACCTCTGACAAGTTTCTTAAGCCTGCAAACTAAGGAGAAAAGCTCAATCGTTGAGCATGTGCTCAGATTGTATGAGTACTACAATCGCTTGAATCGAGTGGGAGTTAATCTTCCAGATGAGATAGTGATGGTTCTCCAAAGTCACTGCCACCAAGCTACTAGAGCTCCGTGATGAACTATAACATATCAGGGATAGATATGATGATCCTTGAGCCATTTTCGACACCACAAAAGTAGAAATCAAATAGGAGCATCAATTGTTGATGGTTAGTAAAACCACTAGTTTCAAGAAGGGCAAGGGCAAGAAAGGGATACTTCATGAAATGGCAAATCAGTTGCTGCTCTAGTGAAGAAACCCAATGTTGAACCCAAACCCGAGACTAAGTGCTTCGGAAATGAGGGGAATGGTCACTGAAGCAGAACTACCCGAGATGCTTGGTAGATGAGAAGGCTGGCAAGGTCGATAGAAGTATATTGGATATACATTATAATGTGTACTTTACTAGTACTCCTAGTAGCACCAGGGTATTAAATACCGGTTCGGTTGCTAAGTGGTAGTAACTCGAAATAAAAAGCTACGAAATAAACGGAGACTAGGTGAAGGTGAGATGACGATATGTGTTGGAAGTGTTTCCAAGGTTGATGTGATCAAGAATCGCATGCTCCCTCTACCATCGAGATTGGTGTTAAACCTAAATAATTGTTATTTGGTGTTTGCGTTGAGCATAGACATGATTGGACTATGTTTATCGTAATACGGTTATTCATTTAAGGAGAATAATGGTTACTCTGTTTATTTGAATAATACCTTCAATGGTCTTGCACCTAAAATGAATGGTTCATTGAATCTTGATCGTAGTGATACACATGTTCATGCCAAAAGATATAAGATAGTAATGATAGTACCACATACTTGTGGCACTGCCATTTGAGTCATATTGGTATAAAACGCATGAAGAAGCTCCATGTTGATGGATCTTTGGACTCACTCGTTTTTTGAAAAGTTTGAGACATGCGAACCATGTCTATTGGTTTATACGCATGAAGAAACTCCATGCAGATGGATCGTTTGGACTCACTTGATTTTGAATCACTTGAGACATGCAAATCATACCACATGGGCAAGATAACTGAAAGGCCTCGTTTTCAGTGAGTTGAAACAAGAGAGCAACTTGTTGGAAGTAATACATTTGATGTGTGCAATCCTATGAGTGCTGAGGCACGCAGTGAATATCGTTATGCTCTTACTTCACGGATGAATTGAGTAGATTCTAAGTATATTTACTTGATGAAAGACAAGTCTGAATTATTGAAAGGTTCAAGTAATTTCAGAGTGAAGTTGAAGATCGTCGTGACAAGAGGATAAAATGTCTATGATATGATCATAGAGATGAATATCTGAGTTACGTGTTTGGTACACAACTAAGACATTGTGGACATTCTTTCACAACTAATGCCGCCTGGAACACCATAGTGTGATGGTGTGTCCGATGCTACCTCTTGAGCACTGCGTTGGATTTCCCCGAAGAGGAGAGGATGATGCAGCAAAGTAGCGTAAGTATTTCCCTCAGTTTTTGAGAACCAAGTATCAATCCAGTAGGAGGCTACGCGTGAGTCCCTTGTACCTGCACAAAAACAATAGCTCAATGCAACCAATGCGCTTAGGGGTTGTCAATCCCTTCACGGTCACTTCCGAAAGTGAGATCTGATAGAGATGATAAATAATATTTTTGGTATTTTTGGTATACAGATGCAAAGTAAAAAGAAAAAGGCAAAGTAAAAGCAAAGCAATAATAAAGTGATGGAGATTGATATGATGAGAAAGAGACCCGGAGGCCATAGGTTTCACTAGTGGCTTCTCTCAAGAGTATAATTATTCTACGGTGGGTGAACAAATTACTGTTGAGCAATTGACAGAATTGAGCATAGTTATGAGAATATCTAGGTATGATCATGTATATAGGCATCACGTCCGAGACAAGTAGACCGACTCCTGCCTGCATCTACTACTATTACTCCACTCATCGACCGCTATCCAGCATGCATCTAGAGTATTAAGTTAAAAACAGAGTAACGCCTTAAGGAAGATTACATGATGTACATGTATAGTTTCATGCAATATGATAAAAACCCTATCTTGTTATCCTCGATGGCAACGATACAATACGTGCCTTGCTGCCCCTTCTGTC
Source organism: Triticum urartu (assembly GCF_003073215.2). Classification (NCBI taxonomy): domain Eukaryota; kingdom Viridiplantae; phylum Streptophyta; class Magnoliopsida; order Poales; family Poaceae; genus Triticum; species Triticum urartu. The sequence goes on from NC_053026.1 coordinate 518,788,482, forward strand.
ACTGGGAAAGGACACCACAAGATCGAACCCAAAGCTAAGCACTTCTCCCATGGCAAGAAAAACCAATCTAGTAGGTCAAACCAAACTGATAATTCGAAGAGACTTGCAAAGATAACCAATCATACATAAAATAATTCAAAGAAGATTCAAATATTATTCATTGATAGACTTGATCATAAACCCACAATTCATCGGTCTCAACAAACACACCGCAAAAAGAAGATTACATCGAATAGATCTCCACGAGAGAGGGGGAGAACATTGTATTGAGATCCAAAAAGAGAGAAGAAGCCATCTAGCTACTAACTATGGACCCGTAGGTCTGAAGTAAACTACTCACACTTCATCGGAGGGGCTTGGATGATGATGTAGAAGCCCTCCGTGATCGATGGCCCCTCCGGCGGAGCTCCGGAATAGGGCTCCAAGATGGGATCTCGTGGATACAGAAAGTTGCAGCGGTGGAATTAGGTTTTTGGCTCCGTATCTGATCGTTTGGGGGCACGTGGATATATATAGGAGGAAGAAGTACGTCGGTGGAGCAACAGGGGGCCCACGAGGGTGGAGGGCGTGCCTGGGGGGCAGGCGCGCCCCCCTACCTCGTGGCCTTCTGTTAATTGGCTTGACGTAGGGTCCAAGTCTCCTGAGTTGTATTCGGTGAGAAAATCACGTTCCCGAAGGTTTCATTCCGTTTGCACTCCGTTTGATATTCCTTTTCTTCGAAACCCTAAAACAGGCAAAAAAACAGGAATTCTGGGCTGGGCCTCCGGTTAATAGGTTAGTCCCAAAAATAATATAAAAGTGGATAATAAAGCCCAATATAGTCCAAAACAGTAGATAATATAGCATGGAGCAATCAAAAATTATAGATACGTTGGAGACGTATCAAGCATCCCCAAGCTTAATTCATGCTCATCCTGGAGTAGGTAAATGATAAAAACAGAATTTTTGATGCGGAGTGCTACTTGGCATAATTTCAATGTAAATCTTCTTAATTGTGGTATGAATATTCAGATTCAAAAGATTCAAGACAAAAGTTCATGTTGACATAAAAAAATACTTCAAGCATTCTAACAAAGAAATTATGTCTTCTCAAAATAACATGGCCAAAGAAAGCTATCCCTATAAAATCATATAGTCTGGCTATGCTCTATCTTCACCACACAAAGTATTTAAATCATGCACAACCCCGATGACAAGCCAAGCAATTGTTTCATACTTTTGACATTTTCAAAACTTTTTCGATCTTCACGCAATACATGAGCGTGAGCCATGGATATAGCACTATATGTGGAATACAATGGTGGTTGTGGAGAAGACAAAAAGAGGGGAAGATAGTCTCACATCAACTAGGCGTATCAACGAGCTATGGAGATGCCCATCAATAGATATCAATGTGAGTGAGTAGGGATTGCCATGCAACGGATGCACTAGAGCTATAAGTATATGAAAGCTCAACAAAAGAAACTAAGTGGGTGTGCATCCAACTCGCTTGCTCACAAAGACCTAGGGCATTTTGAGGAAGCCCATCATTGGAATATACAAGCCAAGTTCTATAATGAAAAATTCTCACTAGTATATGAAAGTGACAGAATGTGAGACTCTCTATCATGAAGATCATGATGCTACTTTGAAGCACAAGTGTGGTAAAAGGATAGTAACATTGTCCCTTCTCTCTTTTTCTGTCATTTTTTTGGGCCTTCTCTTTTTTTATGGCCTCTTTTTTTATTTTTCGTCCGGAGTCTCATCCCGACTTGTGGGGGAATCATAGTCTCCATTATCCTTTCCTCACTTGGGACAATGCTCTAAAAATGATGATCATCACACTTTTTATTTTTCTTACAACTCAACAATTACAACTCAATACTTAGAACAAAATATGACTCTATATGAATGCCTCCGGCGGTGTACCGGGATATGCAATGAATCAAGAGTGACATGTATGAAAGAATTATGAATGGTGGCTTTACCACAAATACGATGTCAACTACATGATCATACTAGCAATATACAATGATGGAGCGTGTCAGAATGAACGGAATGGTGAAAAGTTGCATGGCAATATATCTCGGAATCGCTATGGGAATGCCATGATAGGTAGGTATGGTGGCTGTTTTGAGAAAGGTATTTGGTGGGTGTATGATACCGGCGAAAAGTGCGCGGTATTAGTGTCACGCCCCGAGACCGGGCCTAGGCGAGACAGCCGCCGCGCGCCTATAGACCAGGGGCCTATAGTCACGCAAGGTGTGATTAAGCAGGCATAAACCAACAGTGGATCACAAAAGCTCATATATTAACTATACAAATTCCTTTACATTTACAAAATGGCTCAAATAAATTATTTTCTAGTCGCTTCCCACCCATTGGTCCAGCCTATTCTTCTATGACATCTTCTAGACATGCTTATGTTACATTGTCTGCATCTAGAAAAACAGAGAAAGCAAGGGTGAGTACGACAAGTCATACTCAGCAAGTAGGTACTTCACTATTCAACAAAGAAGAATAGTATGGTAGTGTATCTCAACAGATGAACTTGATCCATAGGATAAACAAGATAATAATCATCAGAACGTATTTTGGTGGAAATGGACAAAAGAACATATAACTATATTTAATGGAAACAACCAGGAATTTATTGGTGTCACACATGACCGCAAGCTTCCCAACCCGGGAGTCACAGGGGTGAAATTTCACACTTTTACGCTCTTAAGAGGGGTACTCCGACGTCGACAGCCTCGACTAGAACCACACAGGTTCCAGAAGAGCAGAGCTCTTTATTCCCCCAAGAACCGACCACTCGACTTACTAGTGTCGATCGCTCCTATGAATCCATCATCGACACGCTTCCGAACGAGTGCCGTTCTTAGTGGAGAACTCAGACAGTCACATACCTGAACTGTGACCGGTACAATACGTTTGCCGTCGTGACACCAATATAGATGGATATGTGTTTGAATCAACGATAGGATTACTGAAATATCAGTCAAAGACAATACACTCATGACTTTTCATGAGTTCCTCCAAAATACTCCGATTCCATCAACAAATGGATTATAAGGACAACACATCCCTCTCTCAAGGATCAACAAAGATCAAGGTACAATAATATTATCAGATAATCAAAGAAGACAACAATAATGCGAGACCAGGAAGTTTAGCAAAGCAGCTACTTGCCTCGGAACAAGATTTCTCCTCAAGAATAATATTCCGCGAGCAGGTAAAACCCCATCACCATTGTATAAAATCTGATGAGCGCACATATACTAATATTCTCCCTCTGTATAAATGGCCCGGTTCTTCACTCCAGCAGCTCCATATAATCCCCCCCCCTCTCTCTCTCTCTCCTCACTTCTTGCTTTCTCTCCGATGTAGTTTGAAGTTGCAGCAGCCAAGAGCAGGAGATTAGTAACTTAGCTTGCAAGGATATATAATACATACGTGTGCATTCTCGTCATGACATGTATGCACCTAGTTGACTTGGAGTTCTAGTACTAGGAAATATCTACCGATCTATCATTTGTACATGGTCCAGTTCCATCCATTCAAATGCCACGTTAACTCTCTAATAAAGCTTATACTGCCAACTAGCTAGTAGTACTTCCCATGCATACCTCAACGTGAGTGCATGGATGCAAGTCTATGTGTACATACACATACTCTTACTTAATATGTAATTTTCTAATATAATATTTAATGCATGCAAAATTTACAGCTCTATTTTAATTCTTTGAAACAAGAATCTAGCATAACTTAACAGATAATAAAAAAATATTTACTCATCTTAATTTAAATCAATAACCCAAATATATGGGTTATTACAATTAGAGAGGCTAGCAATGGTGGAAGGAAGGAAAGTGCGTATAATCCATGGACTCAACATTAGTCAAAAAGAACTCATATACTTATTGCAAAAATCTAGAACTTATCAAAGCAAAGAATTATGCGCATGCTCCTAAAGGGATAGATTGGTAGGAAAAGACCATCGCTCGTCCCCGACCGCCACTCATAAGGAAGACAATCAATAAATAAATCATGCTCCGACTTCGTCACATAACGGTTCACCATACGTGCATGCTACAGGAATCACAAACTTTAACACAAGCATTTCTCAAATTCACAACTACTCAACTAGCATGACTCTAATATCACCATCCTCATATCTCAAAACAATTATCAAGCATCAATTTTTTTCTTAGTATTCAACGCACTCAAAAGAAAGTTTTACAAATCTTGAATACCAAGCATATTTATTATTAAGCAAATTACCATGCTATTAAGACTCTCAAAATAATCTAAGTGAAGCATGAGAGATCAATAGTTTCTATTAAACAAATCCACCACCGTGCTCTAAAAGATATAAGTGAAGCACTAGAGCAAAATTATATAACTCAAAAGATATAAGTGAAGCACATAGATTATTCTATCAAATTCCAAATTATGTATGGCTCTCTCAAAAGGTGTGTAGAGCAAGGATGATTGTGGTAGACTAACAAGCAAAGACACAAATCATAAAAGACGCTCCAAGCAAAACACATATCATGTGGTGAATAAAAATATAGCTCCAAGTAAAGTTACCGATAGAAGTAGACGAAAGAAGGGATGCCTTCCGGGGCATCCCCAAGCTTTGGCTTTTAGGTGTCCTTAGATTATCTTGGGGGTGCCATGGGCATCCCCAAGCTTAGGATCTTGCCACTCCTTGTTCCATAATCCATCAAATCTTTACCCAAAACTTGAAAACTTCACAACACAAAACTTAAAGTAGAAAACTTGTGATCTCCGTTAGCGAAAGAAAACAAAAGACCATTTCAAGGTACTGTAATGAACTCATTATTTATTTATATGGGTGTTATACCTACTGTATTCCAACTTCTGTATGGTTTATAAACTATTTTACTAGCCAAAGATTCATCAAAATAAGCAAACAACACACGAAAAACAGAATCTGTCAAAAGCAGAACAGTCTGTAGTAATCTGTAGCTAGCGCAAGATCTGGAACCCAAAAAATTCTAAAATAAATTGCTGGACGTGAGGAATTTATCTATTAATCATCTGAAAAAATAGTTAACTAAATATCACTCTCCAAATAAAAATGAAAGCAGTTCTCGTGAGCGCTAAAGTTTCTGTTTTTTATAGCAAGTTCAACAAGACTTTCCCCAAGTCTTCCCAACGGTTCTACTTAGCACAAACACTAATTAAACACAAAAAACACAACCAAAACAGAGGCTAAATAATTTATTTATTACTAAATAGGAGCAAAAAGCAAGGAATAAAAATAAAATTGGGTTGCCTCCCAACAAGCGCTATCGTTTAACGCCCCTAGCTAGGCATAACAAGCAAGAATAGATCTAGGTATTGCCATCTTTGGTAGACAATTCTTCAATGAGGCATCTATCTCCCTTAGGAATTTCTTTCTTTCTAATGATTATCAAACTCTTAGGCACAGGATCAAAAAATTCATTTGTAGCAATTGGTTCCTTAATGATAGCAAAAAGATTGGGATGAATACTTATAGATTTAAGATCCGGAGTTTCCTTACTAGATGATTCACCCTTATTTTTAGGAACATACATAAGCTTGGCAATTTTAGTAGGAGGACTTGGAGTATTCTTTACGGAAGAAAAAGCGGTTCCCAAGTTCGTAATGATACCCTCGAGTTTATCGATTCTAGTAGAATCTAAGTTTATTTTCTCATTAACTATGGGTTCCTTTTGCTTAATATTTTTTAAAGTCATTCCTACCTTAGATCCATATTGGGTAATTTGATTGTGGATCTTTTTATCTAGATTTTCAATTAATTCAATAGTAGCAACTTTATTTTCAATAATTTCAAGTCTTTGCATAACATGCTCCAAAGTTAACATAGTTCCATTAACCAAAAGAGGTGGTGAGCCAAATAAATATAACATAGCATTATAAGAATCAAAAGTATGGTTACCCAAGAAATTCCCTCCGGTAATGGTATCAAGGATATATCTATACCAAGGACTAGCACCTACATAAAAATTGCGGAGAAGAACTAAAGTAGATTGCTTCCTGGTAGATCTATTTTGAGCATTGCAAATTCTATACCAAGCATCTTTTAGATTATCTCCCTCCATTTGTTTAAAATTTAGAACTTCATTATCGGGAGACAACGGAGAATATATGAGACTAGCCATGACGACAAGCGAGCAATCTAACACACAAGCAAACAAAAAGGCAAACGGGCAAAAAGAGGCAAATAGAGAAAGAGAGGGAGGATAGAGAGAGAGAGGGCGAATAAAATGGCAAGGGTGAATTGGGGGGGGGAGAGGAAAACGAGAGGCAAATGGCAAATAATGTAATGCGGGAGATAGGGATTGTGATTGGTACTTGGTATGTTGACTTTTGTGCAGACTCCCCGGCAACGGCCCCAGAAATTCTTCTTGCTACCTCTTGAGCACTGCGTTGGATTTCCCCGAAGAGGAGAGGATGATGCAGCAAAGTAGCGTAAGTATTTCCCTCGGTTTTTGAGAACTAAGGTATCAATCCAGTAGGAGGCTACACGCGAGTCCCTTGTACCTGCACAAAAACAATAGCTCAACGCAACCAATGCGCTTAGGGGTTGTCAATCCCTTCACGGTCACTTACGAAAGTGAGATCTGATAGAGATGATAAATAATATTTTTGGTATTTTTGGTATAGAGATGCAAAGTAAAAAGTAAAAGCAAAGCAATAATAAAGTGATGGAGATTGATATGATGAGAAAGAGACCCGGGGGCCATAGGTTTCACTAGTGCCTTCTCTCAAGAGCAAAAGTATTCTACGATGGGTGAACAAATTATTGTTGAGCAATTGACAGAATTGAGCATAGTTATGAGAATATCTAGGTATGATCATGTATATAGGCATCACGTCCGAGACAAGTAGACCAACTTCTGCCTGCATCTACTACTATTACTCCACTCATCGACCGCTATCCAGCATGCATCTAGAGTATTAAGTTAAAAACAGAGTAACGCCTTAAGCAAGATGACATGATGTAGAGGGATAGTTTCATGCAATATGATAAAAACCCCATCTTGTTATCCTCGATGGCAACGATACAACACGTGCCTTGCTAACCCTTCTGTCACTGGGAAAGGACACTGCAAGATCGAACCCAAAGCTAAGCACTTCTCCCATGGCAAGAACAACCAATCTAGTAGGCCAAACCAAACTGATAATTCGAAGAGACTTGCAAAGATAACCAATCATACATAAAAGAATTCAGAGAAGATTCAAATATTATTCATAGATAGACTTGATCGTAAACCCACAATTCATCGGTCTCAACAAACACACCGCAAAAAGAAGATTACATCGAATAGATCTCCACGAGAGAGGGGGAGAACATTGTATTGAGATCCAAAAGGAGAGAAGAAGCCATCTAGCTACTAACTATGGACCTGTAGGTCTGAAGTAAACTACTCACACTTTAGCAGAGGGGCTTGGATGATGATGTAGAAGCCCTGCGTGATCGATGCCCCCTCCGGCGGAGCTCCAGAACAGGCCCCAAGATGGGATCTCGTGGATACAGAAAGTTGCGGCGGTGGAATTAGGTTTTTGGCTCCGTATCTAATCGTTTGGGGGTACGTGGATATATATAGGAGGAAGAAGTACGTCGGTGGAGCAACAGGGGGCCCACGAGGGTGGAGGGCGCGCCTGGGGGGCAGGCGCGCCCCCCTACCTCGTGGCCTCCTGTTAATTGGCTTGACGTAGGGTCCAAGTCTCCTGAGTTGTTTTCGGTGAGAAAATCACATTCCCGAAGGTTTCATTCTGTTTGGACTCCGTTTGATATTCCTTTTCTTCGAAACCCTAAAACAGGCAAAAAACAACAATTCTGGGCTGGGCCTCCGGTTACTAGGTTAGTCCCAAAAATAATCTAAAAGTGGATAATAAAGCCCAATATAGTCCAAAACAGTAGATAATATAGCATGGAGCAATAAAAAATTATAGATACGTTGGAGACGTATCATCCGAACATCATAGCTGCACCCTATTGGATGTGGTGCAAACCATGATGTCTCTTATCAAATTACCACTATCGTTTATGGGTTAGGCATTAGAGACAACCACATTCACTTTAAATAGGGCACCACATAATTCCTTTGAGATGACACCGGATGAACTATGGTTTAGAGAAACCTAAGCTGTCATTTCATAAAAGTTTGGGGCTGTGACGCTTATGTGAAAAGGGTTTAGCCTGATAAGCTCGAACCCAAAGCGGATAAATGCATCTTCATAGGACACCCAAAAACAGTTGGGTATACCTCCTATTTTGGATCCGGAAGCAAAAGTGATTGTTTCTAGAAACGGGTCCTTTCTTGAGGAAAAGTTTCTCTCTAAAGAATTGGGTGGGAGGATGGTGGAGACCTGATGAGGTTATTGAACCATCACTTCAACCAGTGTGTAGCAGGGCACAAGAAGTTGTTCCGGTAGTGCCTACACCAATTGAAGTGGTAGCTGATGATAGTGATCATGAAACTTCAGATCAAGTCACTACCAAACCTCGTAGGTCGACAAGGATGCATACTATTTCAGAGTGGTACGTAATCCTGTCTTGGAGGTCATGTTGCTAGACAACAATGAACCTACGAGCTATGGAGAAACGATGGTGGGCCCGGATTCTGACAAATGGCTTGGGGCCATAAAATCCGAGAGGATCCATGTGTGAAAACAAAGTATAGATTTTGGAAGAACTACTTGATGGTCGTAAGGCTATTGGGTACAGATGGATTTTAAAAGGAATACGGACAATGATGGTAAGTATCACCATTAAGAAAGCTCGACTTGTCGTTAAGATGTTTTCCGACAAGTTCCAGGAGTTGACTGCGTGAGACTTTCTCACTCGTAGTGATGCTAAGAATCTGTTGGAATTGTATTAGCAGTTACTGCATTATTTATGAAATCTTGCATATAGGATGTCAAAACATTGTTTCCTCAACAATTTTCTTGAGGAAAGGTTGTATGTGATACAACCAGAAGGGTTTTGTCAATCCTAAAAGATGCTAACAAGTATGCAAAGCTCCAGCAATCCTTCTAAGGACTGGAGTAAGCATCTCGGAGTTGGAATATACGCTTTGATGAGATGATTAAAGATTTTGGGTTTATACAAAGTTTATGAGTAACTTGTATTTCCAAAGAAGTGAGTGGGAGCACTATAGAATTTCTGACGAGTATATGTTGTTGACATATTGTTGATCAGAAATGATGTAGAATTTCTGGAAAGCATATAGGGTTATTTGAAAAGTGTTTTTCAATGGAAAACATGGATTAAGCTACTTGAACATTGAGCATCAAGATCTATAAGGATAGATCAAAAAACGCTTAATAGTACTTTCAAATGAATACATACCATGACAAGATTTTGAAGGAGTTCAAATAAGATCAGCAAAGAAGGAGTTCTTGGTTGTGTTATAAGGTGTGAGCATTCAGTGAGACTCAAGATCTGACCACGGCAGAAGAGAGAGAAAGGACGAAGGTCGTCCCCTATGCTTTAGACATAGGCTCTACAGTATGCTATGCTGTGTACCGCACCTGAAGTGTGCCTTGCCACGAGTCAATCAAGAGGTACAAGAGTGACCAAGGAATGGATCACATGATAGCGGTCAAACTTATCCTTAGTAACTAGTGGACTAGGGAATTTTCTCGATTATGGAGGTGGTAAAAGAGTTCGTCGTAAAGGGTTACGTCAATACAAACTTTGACACTAATCCAGATGACTATGAGTAGTAAACCGGATTCGTATAGTAGAGCAGTTATTTGGAATAGCTCCAAGTAGCACATGGTAGCTGCATCTACAAGATGACATAGAGATTTGTAAAGAACACACGGATCTGAAAGGTTCAGACCCGTTGACTAATAACCTCTCTCACAAGCGAGATATGATCAAACCCCATGGGTGTTGGATTCATTACAATCGCATAGTGATGTGAACTAGATTATTGACTCTAGTGCAAGTGGGAGACTGTTGGAAATATGCCCTAGAGGCAATAATAAAATGGTTATTATTATATTTCCTTGTTCATAATAATTGTCTATTTTTCATGCTATAATTGTATTAACTGGAGACCGTAATACATGTGTGAATACGTAGACCACAATATGTCCCTAGTAAGCCTCTAGTTGACTAGCTCGTTGATCAATAGATGGTTACGGTTTCCTGACCATGGACATTGGATGTCGTTGATAACAGGATCACATCATTAGGATAATGATGTGATGGACAAGACCCAATCCTAAGCATAGCACAAGATCGTGTAGTTCGTCTGCTAAAGCTTTTCTAATGTCAAGTATCATTTCCTTAGACCATGAGATTGTGCAACTCCCGGATACCATAGGAATGCTTTGGGTGTGCCAAACGTCACAATGTAACTGGGTGGCTATAAAGGCACACTACGAGTATCTCCGAAAGTCTCTGTTGGGTTGGCATGAATCGATACTGGGATTTGTCACTCCATGTGACGGAGAGATATCTCTGGGCCCACTCGGTAGGACATCATCATAATGAGCTCAATGTGACCAAAGAGTTGATCACGGGATGATGTGTTATGAAACGAGTAAAAGTGACTTGCCGGTAACGAGATTGAATGAGGTATTGGGATATCGACGATTGAATCTCGGGCAAGTAACGTACCGATTGACAAAGGGAATTGTATACAGGATTGATTGAATCCCGGACATCGTGGTTCATCCGATGAGATCATCGTCGAACATGTGGGAGCCAACATGGGTATCCAGATCCCGATGTTGGTTATTGGCCAGAGAGCTGTCTCGGTCATGTCTGCATGATTCCCGAACCCGTAGGGTCTACACACTTAAGGTTCGGTGATGCTAGAGTTGTTATGGGAATTAGTGTGCAGTTACCGAATATTGTTCGGAGTCCCGGATGAGATCCCGGACATCACGAGGAGTTCCGGAATGGTTCGGAGGTAAAGAATTATATATGGGAAGTCCTATTTTGGCCACCGGAAAATGTTCGGGATTTTTTGGTATTATACCGGGAAGATTCTAGAAGGTTCCGGAGTGGGGCCCACCTTCATGGGGGGACCCACATGAACGTGGGTAGTGGGGGAAAGGCCCCACACCCCTGGTCAAGTGATACGTCTCCAACGTATCTATAATTTTTTATTGCTCCATGCTATATTATCTACTGTTTTGGGCAATATTGGGCTTTATTATCCACTTTTATATTAATTTTGGGACTAACCTATTAACTGGAGGCCCAGCCCAGATTTGCTGTTTTATGCCTATTTCAGTGTTTCGAAGAAAAGGAATATCAAATGGAGTCGAAACGGAACGAAATCAACTGGAGAAGTTATTTTTGAAAGGAAACCTACCGGATAGACTTGGACCCTACGTCAGAAGATGAAGGAGGTGCTCACGAGGGTAGGGGGCGTGCCCAACCCCCTGGGGCGCGCCCCCCTGCCTCGTGGCCCCCCCTTCGGTCCACCGATGTACTCCTTTCACCCATATATACCTACGTATCGTAAAACTTCCAGGGAGCACAATAGATCGGGAGTTCCGCCGCCAGAAGCCTCCGTAGCCACCGAAAGCCAATCTAGACCCGTTCCGGCACCCTGCCGGAGGGGGAAATCCCTCTCCGGTGGCCATCTTCATCATTCCGGCGCTCTCCATGATGAGGAAGGGGTAGTTCTCCCTCGGGGCTGAGGGTATGTACCAGTAGCTATGTGTTTGATCTCTCTCTCGTGTTCTTGATTTGGCACGATCTCGATGTATCGTGAGCTTTGCTATTATAGTTGGATCTTATGTTTCTCCTCCCCCTCTTCTCTCTTGTAGTGAATTGAGTTTCCCCTTTGAAGTAATCTTATCGGATCGAGTCTTTAAAGATTTGAGAACACTTGATGTATGTCTTGCCGTGCGTATCTGTGGTGACAATGGGACATCACGTGATTCACTTGATGTATGTTTTGGTGATCAACTTGAGGGTTCTGCCCATGAACCTATGCATAGGGGTTGGCACACGTTTTCGTCGTGATTCTCCGATAGAACTTTGGAGCACTCTTTGAGGTCCTTTGTGTTGGTTCAATAGATGAATCTGAGATTGTGTGATGCATATCGTATAATCATACGCACGGATACTTGAGGTGACATTGGAGTATCTAGGTGACATTAGGGTTTTGGTTGATTTGTTTCTTAAGGTGTTATTCTAGTACGAACTTTAGGGTTGTTTGTGACACTTATAGGAATAGACCAACGGATTGATTGGAAAGAATAACTTTGAGGTGCTTTCATACCCTACCATAATCTCTTCGTTTGTTCTCCGCTATTAGTGACTTTGGAGTGACTCTTTGTTGCATGTTGAGGGATAGTTATATGATCCAATTATGTTAGTATTGTTGAGGGAACTTACACTAGCGAAAGTATGAACCCTAGGCCTTATTTCACACATTGCAATACCATTTACGCTCACTTTTATCATTCGTTACCTTACTGTTTTATATTTTCAGATTACAAAAACTATTATCTACCATCCATATACCACTTGTATCACCATCTCTTCGCTGAACTAGTGCACCTATACAATTTACCATTGTCGGATTTCGGGTTCCGGCAGACCCTTGAGGTTCGAACACTGGGGTGCACGCGGAGATTTCGCTTCCTACCTACCTGCACCCCTCCGCCTCGCTAAGATCTAAGCTATGGAAAGAACAACACAAGGGACACAGAGTTTATACTGGTTCGGGCCACCGTTGCGGTGTAATACCCTACTCCAGTGTGTGGCGTGGTGGATTGCCTCTTGGGCTGATGATGATGAATGATACAAGGAAGAACAGCCTCGCAAGGGTCTGTCCTTGGCTGGGGCGATGAACTGCTGGGTGGAGTTCAGCCACCCTTCTCTCTCTCTCTCTGATCGAACCCCTCCAATCGAACCTCTCTATCGAACCTCTTCTCTTTTACCTCTCGTCTTGAACCTTTTCTCTTTCGCCTTTCCCCTTTAACCCCTCCTCTTCTATGGGTGGCTGGTCCTATTTATAGAGACCCTGGTCCTCTTCCCAAATATCGAGCGGGAAGGGAGCCAACAATGGCGGGCTAATTTGAAGGGGGACAGCTAGTCCTAGCTACTCTGACAAAAGTAGTCTTCACCTGCGCAAAGCTCTGGTGGTGATGCCGTCTTGGGCTCCACGATGACCTCCATCTTGCAGTCCTCCTGGTCTTGGTCTTGTTGCACCAAAATGGCAACCTTTGCCTGATGCCTCGGTACTCTGCGGCTGCTCTTGCCCCCTTTGCACCAAAGAGGAAAGGAGGACACTGCGCGGGCTGGCACCCGCCTAGCGCCCTTGGTCGTCATGGCTTGCGTCACGGGCACCTCGTGAGGTACCCCGCCTTGATCTCTCCACCTCCTCGCGAGCCAGCCTGATGAGGCCGTGCCTGAGGAAGCTCCGTGTCGTCCACCCCGCGAGGCTTGGCCCCTCGTGAGTGTCTTGGGTCTGTGTTGATGAAGATGGGCCGTGCTGGGGCCCCCTTTGAGCCACGCCGCAGGCAGACAAGTCTGGGGACCCCCGTTCCCAGAACGCCGACAGTAGCCCCCGGGCCCAAGGCGCGCCCGGACTTGGCCGTGCAGGGAGGCGGAAGGGCAAGAGCGAAGCACCGCGGGCCCTAACAGCCTGCGGCCTTGTTCGCCGCGTGGCGGTTGACTGGACGTGGGCGCCTCAGCAACCGCGCGAGTTGATAAGGGAGCGGCATCTGCCCAGGCTTTGCTTTTTTGCTTTCTCTGGTTGCTGCTCAGATCCCCTTTCTCACGCCTCTCCTTCCTTCCTCCAAAATTTCCAGATCTACTCCGATTGCGTGACCTAGGAAGCCATGGCGCCTCGTCAGTCCCCGGCCGGAGCTTGGTACTCGTCTTCCCTGGACTCGCCAAACGTGTCGGAGGCGAGCCTTGCCCGGTTGCGCCGGATGGCGGCGGCGCAGGGCATCAACGGGGCGAAGGTGCTCAAGGCCGACTCCGCCACCCCGGAGGGCCAAGGGAGCACCTTCTATCCATTCTTCGTAAGTGCCATTGCCACTGGCCTGGTGCCTCCCTTCTCTGAGTTCTTCTTCTCTGTCCTCCGCCATTACAAGCTACAGGCTCTACATCTCCACCCCAACTCCGTCCTTCTCCTGGCAATCTTTGCCTATTACTGTGAGGCTCACGTAGGGGTGCAGCCCTCAGTGGCCTTGCTGCGCCACTACTTCTACCTTCGGACCTCTCACGGTCCTGCTTCCGCATGCGCGAGCTTCATCGCGTACGGTGGCGCCATTGCCATCTCGAACCCCGGAAAAAGGATTGAGGGCTTCAGGAGCAAGTGGGTCTTGGCGGATGCTGGGCGCATCCACCCTCGGCTGATCTTGCCCACGGAGCAGCCCACGAGCTCCAGCGATTGGGGTCGAGCGGAGCTCGTGGGCCCCCGCGCGAAGCTGGTGCTGGAGAAGATGGACGCGGATCTGAGGCCGGCCAACATGGCGGCGGCGAAGCTGACCGGCACATCTCTGCTGAGGGAATTCCTGGAGCACCAGCTGGCTCCGCTTCGGCGGTACTCACTTCCGATGTGGAGGCCCCATCCGAGCCCTGCGGCCTGGGCCGACGGAGATCTGGCTGCGGTCCTCCAATCTCTGGTTGGGGGCAATGTGGCGAGGTTGGAGGGCACTCCTATGCCCTTGTTCCTCCACGACGACTGGGAGCAGGTAGTGGAGTCCATGCCCGTCTTCAACGGGGATGGGCCCGTGCCCATGGAAACTCCCGAGGAACCGGTGGACGTGCCCTCTGACGATTCCAGCGAAGAGGAGGAAGGAGGGGAGCGGGAAAGAGGGCCTGACTCCGAGGCGATTGACGGAGAGTCGAGGGCTCCCCTTCCCCGGCACAGGTCCCGCGTTCTCCGCCTCTCTCCGAGCGATGACGACGAGGATGACGACGAGGATGACGGCGAGCAGGACGGCGGGAGCTTGCCCCCGATCCCGAAGAAGGACAGGACCGGGCTGATCTCCCACGGGTCTACCCTGGCCCCGAGGCGGACCGCAGGAGCATCTTCCGCTTCCAAGCTTCCCGAGGTTGACCCTTCCAGCCGGCTTTCAGGCTTCAAATTTGGCCGGAGGCCGCTCGAGCTCACCGGCGACGACCCGTAAGCGTTTGATCCTTGTCTTTATTTCTTGTCTTGCTTCTGAGGCTTGACGTCCACATCTCTTGGATAGGCTGGTGCCTGCAGCAAAGAAGCCGAAGGGAGCTCCTGAGGTTCCACCCATGGCAGCGCCTCTGCCCGCGAAGGAGGGTGACCGCGACGCATGGGCTTCTCCTACCCGGTCGTCCACGTGAGGCCAGGCGGAGTCGGCTGGGGCGAGCTTAGCCCCCATGGCCCATGTGACTCCTGAGGTGTCCTTGCCTGCCGCCGCCACTACAGCCGTTGGGGCGCAGCAGACTCCGCCTCAGGACGCTGTGGCCGCGCTGCCGCCTTCTCCTCCTACTCCACCGGCTGCTGTCTCTCCGACTCCTTCTGCCATTCTGGAACATGCTGCTACTGGGCTAGACCGACTGCGGCTGGATCTTCTCGGCGCCGACCCTGCTTGGTGGCCGGGCGCTTGGAGCTGGCTTCAGGATGGGTTCGCTCCGACGCTTCGATTCGGGCGGCGCTGGTCCAGGCCTCAACGGCTTGCGATGAGGAGAAACAGGTCGTCCTTGAGGCGAAGGCTGCTCGTGACGCAGCCCTGGGGGAGGCGGTCGACGCCCGTGGTCGCTGCAAGGTGCTTGAGGATGAGCTGCAAGGCCTGCGGGACCAGCTCGCGGAAGAGGCCCGCCTTCGCCAGGAGCAGGAAGAAGGCGTGAAGGCTCGCGAGGCGACCGTCAAGGAGAGGGAGGTCAAGCTCAAGAAGCGCCGCGACCGCCTAGGCGTGCTGGAGCAGGAGTTGGGGCGAGGAAGGCCGAGCTGGACGACAAGGCCCTGGTTCTTGCTGAGGACCGCGTGGCCTTCACGGAGATGGAGGCGAAGGCTCGCTCCTCGCTGAGGACGCTTTATGACAGCGGCCTGGAGAGCCCGCTGGCTGGCGCCGAGGACGGCCCCACCAAGCTGCTTCCCTTCCTGGTTCGTGCTCTCAAAGATGTCACCCTTGGCCTTGGCCCCACGGCTGAAGCCGAGGCGCGTGTCCTGTCTTCTGCAGCACTGACGCGGGTCCTCACCCACATCTACCTTCGCGATCCCGGCGTCGACCTCGACAGCCTGCTGGAGCCAGTAAGCGGCGAGCGTGCCGCTACCGCTGTCGAGGCCGTGAAGGGTCGCGCGGAGGCTTTGCTGGGGAAGTTCCAGGCCTTCAGCACCAAGCCGAAGCAAGGCGCTGCCAACCCCACTGCTCCGTAAGGCGAACCCATTCTGCGCTGCTCCTCCGCCGATAGGTGACTCCATCGTGGCTCCTGTCCTGCCTTTAATTCTTGCACATGTATCATGCCTCGGGGAGGCGTTTAAACTTGTGTTTGGCATTGAGATAACAGTGTGGACTGTAATATTTGCTTTTGAATTCCTCGAAATTTGCGCTTTTCCTTCCTACTTGCTTATGTTCTACGCCGGCAGAGCCCGGCCCTGCGCATACCTCACCCAGCGTTAGTCCCGACCGGAAACCAAGACGGGGCCAAGGATTGAGGGGCTACGTGACAAGTTAGGCTCCTGAGTCGCGATGCTCAGGAGTCCCCCTTCGCGCACGAACAGCAAGTAGGGAGGTGTGATGTGGGTGGATCTACTGTTCTACGTCTGCAGAGCCCGGCCACTCGCATACCTCACCCAGCGTTAGCCTTTCGGAACTAAGGAGTGAGGGGCTACGTGACCAGTTAGGCTCCTGAGTCGCGATGCTCAAGAGTCCCCCTTGACGCTCAAACGGCCTTCGTACCTTGGCTCCGCTCGGGGAGAGACGCGCGATGAACCAGGCCCCCGGGGGGGCGGCTGGGCGGCGTGCGTCTGGGCGTGACCCAGGCGCAGCCCCCATGCCCAGCCCCCTCGCGCGGCACTCCCGAGGGGGGGCGTTACGATGAGGCTAGACACTGAGCTCTGGGCTCCCTGAGGTTGATGCGGCCCGGGGGCCACCCTTAGTTGTTTATCACCAGCGCGGAGCATAGCGCTTCCGTATGTGTACGGGCATAGCCACTCCTCGGCAGTGTCATCAGCCAGCGCGGAGCATGGTGCTTCCACTAGTACGTGGGAGGGGGGGCCCTCCGGGAGGAGCCCCCGGGGCGTGTACAGCCCGCCCTGACACGTGGCTGGCACGGTAGGGCCTGGCGAGGTGTATCTGGGCACCCGTGAGCCAGCGCGGGACTCACGGGGCCCTACCTCTAGGCGGGTTGTGCCTGGCACTGGGCCTTATCTTGTGATGTGTCCCTGCAAATTCGGTTAGATGTCGGCACTCTACGTCCTCGGGTCCCGGCCCTCGAGCTGGTCTCAGCCGTCGCTGGTATGCCAGGTCACGATGCCGTGGACAAGGCCAGAGGGTGAGGGCTGGAGAGCCAGTAAGAGCCCTAAGTCGCGATGCTCAGGTACCCCCCCCCCCTTTAACGTGCAAGTGGTTGGCATGGAGAAGAAGAGGTGCCGTGAACCGGCATCAAATAATCTAGCATGGTGGGTATAACGCATAACCGGAAATAAACGCAAATGGGATACATGTCGCTGGGTCTGGCCCAAGCGACTTGGGGATCATGCAGCCCGAGGGGCGCCCCCAATAAGGTAAGCTAACAACATGAAATAAAAGGGATACATGCCGCAGGGACGGACCCACACGGCCTGGGAATAATGCAGCCCTGGGGGGGCTCCCAGCTGGAAGTGAAATGTGAAAGATGTCACCTGATGACGTTGAGGATGAAGGGGTGTTGGTGTAGCAGACTCGGTGGGCCGTGGAAGCCGATCCTCACGAGCCCCCAGGCCCGGGGGCCTCGGGAGGCTCCGGAGGTGCTGGCGGCTCCCCACGGACCATCTCCATCTCCGCCAGGGCCGCGGAACGCCTAGCCTCTTGTGCCTCCATGATGCCCCTTATGAGGCGCTGGTACGTGGCAGCCACGTTCGGCAAGCCGTAAGGCATGTGAACGTAGCTATGGGGTGGACCTCCGCAACGCCCCACTCGCGAGGGCCAGACGCGCTCTAGGGAGGCGACTCGGTTGAGCCCTGGTATGTCGATGCAGACGCGCAGCCCACCATCCTCGCCTGGATGGGGGGCCACTGCTGGTAGACGGCGGCCGCCTTTCATGACTCTTGACTCCTGTAGCTCCTGAATGGCCTTGCTGACGAACTCCTGAGGGTCTGGCTCTCCTTGCCTTACTCCTTCTTGAGGGAAATGTGCTTCGAAACACGCCTCCATGTGGTGCCCAAGCGCCTCCCTCGTGACCCTAGCTAGGTCGGTGGCCCTCCAGGGGAGAGCCCCCGAGCCCTGCCTGAGGAGGGCGCCGGGCGCGCTTTCCTATGCGATGGAAGGAGGTTCCCCCTGGGCAGGCACGGGCCCTGAGGGGCCTGCCTCCTGAGGAGTCGGGCCGGACGATGTCTTCTTCTTCTTGGGGGCGGTCTCGGGAAGCCTCCTGCTTCCACGATCCAGGTCTTCCAGTGACGCGGCCTGAAAGGCTCGTTCCAGGGAACACACCGCATCCTTCTCTTCACAGGGCACCGTGATGACTCCGCCACTTCCTGGCATCTTGAGGACATTGTAGCCGTGGTGGGTTACGGCCATGAACTTGGCCAGCGCTGGGTACCCGAAGATGGCGTTGTATGGCAGGCGAACGTGAGCGACGTCGAAGTCGATGAGCTCGGTGCGGTAGTTGTCGCGTGCCCCGAAGGTGACAGGGAGGCGGACCTGCCCAATCGGGACCGTGGAGCCGTCGGTGACTTCGGAGAAGGGCTTGGTTGGCTGAAGCTGGCTATAGGGTACTTGGAGATTGTTGAATGCTTCCACAGACAGGACGTTGAGCCCCGCCCCGCCATCGATGAGGGTCCTGGTGACCACCACGTTGCTGATGATTGGGGAACAAAGCATTGGGAGGATTCCGGCTGTAGCCGCACACTTGAGCCGATCTGCTGAGCTGAACGTGATGGCGCACACCGACCACCTGAGAGGGCGCGTGGCTTCAAGCCTGGGGAGGACTGCATTCACTTCGCGGGCGAACTGCTTGAAGATGCGTTGAGAGGCTGGGGCTTGAGCCCTGCCCAGGATGCAGGCGATCGCGCGCGGCTCCTGGAAGCCCCCAGCCTCCTCGTCCTGGTGGCGGTCCTCGTTTCTCCTTGGTTGCGGCAGCAGCGGAGGGAGGCCTGCATTGCCTTGCGGGCGATCCTCGCGAGGCCGACCCCTCCAGTCTCCCTCGCGAGGCGGGTCTTGCCAGCGATCCTCGTGAGGTTGATCGCGCCACCCTTGGCGCGGGCCACGGTCTTCCCAGCGTCCTGCGTTCCTTCCTCCTCCTCGACCGTAGCCCCGGTCACCGCGGTCGGGGCGACGGTCGATCCTTCCTTCTCGCACGGCTCGGAGCTCTTGACATTCGTTGGTGTTGTGGGTGTGGAGGTCGTGGTACACGCAGTACCGGTTGCCCTTGGAAGGCTCGGGCTGATCTCTGCCCCGCTTGGTGTCTGGTTCTGCCGCGAGCACGGCAGCCCCCTTGCGCTTCACATCCTTGGCCTTGGGCTTCTTCTCTTCCGGGTCCGTGGCAGGCAGCTCGAGGAGGGAGAGACGCCCTTCCTCAGCCCTGGCGCACTTGGTTGCCAAGTTGAACAGCTCCAAAGAAGTGCACAGGTCTTCATGCATTGCCAGCTCCTCCTTCATCTTGACATCGCGCACGCCGTCGGAGAAGGCTGAGATGATGGCCTCCTCAGTCACCCTGGGAATCTTAAGGCGTGCGTTGTTGAAGCGCTGGATGTATTTCTGCAGGGTCTCCCCGGGTTGTTGCTTGATGCGGCGCATGTCGCTCACGGCGGGTGGCCGGTCGCGAGTACCTTGGAAGTTGGCGATGAAGCGGGTGCGCATCTCATCCCAGGAGGAGATCATGCCCGGAGCCAGGTTCAGGAGCCAGGTGCGGGCCCCATCCTTGAGCGCCATGGGAAACCAGTTCGCCATGACCTTCTCGTCTCCGTTGGCAGCTTCGATGCCCAGCTCGTAGAGCTGGAGGAACTCCACAGGGTCAGCCGTGCCGTCGTAGCGAGGAGGCAGGTCTGGCTTGAACTTGCCGGGCCACGCGACACTGCGTAGCTCGGCGGTGAAGGTACGGCAGCCTGCTGTGGCCACGGGGGGCCTTGGGTGACGGAGATCTTGGTCTTGCATGTCCCCACGCGCTGCAGCTGGGTCTTGACGTGCGGGAGCGGGAGCATGGTCGCGACGTGCTGGAGCAGGGAGCGCCCGGGCGGCTTCTTGCAGCCGAGGGACTTCCTGGCAGCTCTGCTCTTGCTGCGCTGGCACCTGACGGAGCGGGTTCCGCCCAGGGGCCACGCGCCTTGGAGCCATGGCGCCTTCTTGAGGAGGAGGCGGCCGGGGTGCCACCGGAGCTTCATCGCCCGCGCGGGGCGGAGTGCGGTGCAGCGGAACGGACGGCACATGAGAGCCCCCTGCGGCGCGGACGAGCTCGGTGACGCGGTCGAGCCATTCTTCGTAGACGTCGTCGACGGGGCGGTAGCGCAGGAGCTCGTTTGCCGCGATGAGCGCAGCTCGAGCCTCCATGGGTGCGCGGAGCGCGCGGGACGAAGAACCAGCTGGGGGAGCGAGGGATTTACGGTGCGGCCGTCTTGCCGCACGGACGGATGCTGAGACGATGCTTGCTGCTCGTCCCCCGCCGGGCCGGTGGCGGCGTTGATGGCAGGTGACGGGGAACGGTGAGGACGCCCGCCGACAGGAGCCGTCTGGGCGACGCGGGAAGCGAGAGAGGCCCATTCCTCGGCGCGGGCCCGACGAGCGTCAGACATGGGTGCGATGGTCGGAGGAGAACGGGGCGGTGGAAGACGAATTCTGGCGCACCCCTACCTGGCGCGCCAAATGTCGGATTTCGGGTTCCGGCAGACCCTTGAGGTTCGAACACTGGGGTGCGCGCGGAGATTTCGCTTCCTACCTACCTGCACCCCTCCGCCTCGCTAAGATCTAAGCTATGGAAAGAACAACACAAGGGACACAGAGTTTATACTGCTCCGGGCCACCGTTGCGGTGTAATACCCTACTCCAGTGTGTGGCATGGTGGATTGCCTCTTGGGTTGATGATGATGAATGATACAAGGAAGAACAGCCTCGCGAGGGTCTGTCCTTGGCTGGGGCGATGAACTACTGGGAGGAGTTCAGCCACCCTTCTCTCTCTCTCTCTCTCTGATTGAACCCCTCCTATCGAACCTCTCTATTGAACCTCTTCTCTTTTACCTCTCCTCTTGAACCTTTTCTCTTTCGCCTTTCCCCTTTAACCCCTCCTCTTCTGTGGGTGGCTGGTCCTATTTATAGAGGCCCTGGTCCTCTTCCCAAATATCGAGCGGGAAGGGAGCCAACAATGGCAGGCTAATTTGAAGGGGGGCAGCTAGAACTAGCTACCCTGACAAAAGTACTCTTCGCCTGCGCAAAGCTCTGGTGGTGACGCCGTCTTGGGATCCACGATGACCTCCGTCTTGTAGTCCTCCTGGTCTTGGTCTTGTTGCACCAAAATGGCAACCTTTGCCTGATGCCTCGGTACTCCGCGGCTGCGCTTGCCCCCTTTGCACCAAAGAGGAAAGGAGGACACTGCGCGGGCTGGTGTTGGGGAACGTAGCAGAAATTCAAAATTTTCCTACGTGTCACCAAGATCTATCTATGGAGAGACCAGCAACGAGGGGAAGGAGAGTTGCATCTACATACCCTTGTAGATCGCTAAGCGGAAGCGTTCAAGTGAACGGGGTTGATGGAGTCGTACTCGTCGTGATTCAAATCACCGATGATCCTAGCGCCGAACGGACGGCACCTCCGCATTCAACACACGTACGGAACGGAGACGTCTCCCACGCCTTGATCCAGCAAGGAGGAGGGAGAGGTTGATGGAGATCCAGCAGCACGACGGCGTGGTGGTGGAAGTAGCGGGATTCCAACAGGGCTTCGCCAAGCGCTGCGAGAGGAGGGAGATGTGTCATGGGAGGGAGAGGGAGGCGCCAGGGCTTAGGTATGGTTGCTCCTCCTTTTCCCCACTATATATAGGGCCAAGGGAGAGGGGGGAGGCGCAGCCCTTGCCCCTTCCTCCAAGGAAGGGTGCGGCCAAGGGGGGAGGAGTCCATCCTCCCCAAGGCACCTCGGAGGTGCCTTCCCCCTTTAGGACTCTCCCCTTTTTCTCTTCTCTTGGCGCATGGGCCTCTTGGGGCTGGTGCCCTTGGCCCATATAGGCCAAGGCGCACCCCCTACAGCCCATGTGCCCCCCCGGGTAGGTGGCCCCACCCGGTGGACCCCCGGGATCCTTCCGGTGGTCCCGGTACAATACCGGTGACCCCGAAACTTGTCCCGATGGCCGAAATAGCACTTCCTATATATAATTCTTTACCTCCGGACCATTCCGGAACTCCTCGTGACGTCCGAGATCTCATTCGGGACTCCGAACAACTTTCGGGTTACCGCATACTAATATCTCTATAACCCTAGCGTCACCAAACCTTAAGTGTGTAGACCCTACGGGTTCGGGAGACATGCAGACATGTCCGAGACGTTCTCTGGTCAATAACCAACAGCGGGATCTGGATACCCATGTTGGCTCCCACATGTTCCACGATGATCTCATCGGATGAACCACGATGTCAAGGACTTAATCAATCCCGTATACAATTCCCTTTGTCTAGCGGTATTGTACTTGCCCGAGATTCGATCGTCGGTATCCCTATACCTTGTTCAATCTCGTTACCGGCAAGTCTCTTTACTCGTTCCGTAACACATCATCTCGTGATCAACTCCTTGGTCACATTGCGCATATGATGATGTCCTACCGAGTGGGCCCAGAGATACCTCTCCGCTTACACGGAGTGACAAATCCCAGTCTCGATTCGTGCCAACCCAACAGACACTTTCGGAGATACCTGTAGTGCACCTTTATAATCACCCAGTTACGTTGTGACGTTTGGTACACCCAAAGCACCCCTACGGTATCCGGGAGTTGCACAATCTCATGGTCTAAGGAAATGATACTTGACATTAGAAAGCTTTAGCATACGAACTACATGATCTTGTGCTATGCTTAGGATTGGGTCTTGTCCATCACATCATTCTCCTAATGATGTGATCCCGTTATCAACGACATCCAATGTCCATGGTCAGGAAACTGTAACCATCTATTGATCAACGAGCTAGTCAACTAGAGGCTTACTAGGGACATGGTGTTGTCTATGTATCCACACATGTATCTGAGTTTCCTATCAATACAATTCTAGCATGGATAATAAACGATTATCATGAACAAGGAAATATAATAATAACCAATTTATTATTGCCTCTAGGGCATATTTCCAACAGTCTCCCACTTGCACTAGAGTCAATAATCTAGTTCACATCGCCATGTAATTAACACTCACAGGTCACATCGCCATGTGACTAACACCCAAGAGTTTACTAGAGTCAGTAGTCTAGTTCACATCACTATGTGATTAACACTCAATGAGTTCTAGGTTTGATCATGTTGCTTGTGAGAGAGGTTTTAGTCAACGGGTCTGAACCTTTCAGATCCGTGTGTGCTTTACAAATCTCTATGTCATCTCCTAGATGTAGCTACCACGTTCTATTTGGAGCTAATCCAAATAACTGTTCTACTTGGAGCTATTCTAAATTGTTGCTCCATTATATGTATCCGGTATCTCTACTCAGAGCTATCCGGATAGGTGTTAAGCTTGCATCGACGTAACTCTTTACTACGAACTCTTTTACCACCTCCATCATCGAGAAAATTCCTTAGTCCACTAGTTACTAAGGATAACTTTGACCGCTGTCCCGTGATCCATTCTTGGATCACTCTTGTACCCCTTGACTGACTCATGGCAAGGCACACTTCAGTTGCGGTACACAGCATAGCATACTGTAGAGCCTACGTCTTAAGCATAGGGGACGACCTTCGTCCTATCTCTCTATTCTGCCGTGGTCGAGCTTTAAGTCTTAACTTCATACCTTACAGCTCAGGCAAGAACTCCTTCTTTGACTGATCCATCTTGAACAACTTCAAGATCATGTCAAGGTATGTGCTCATTTGAAAGTACCATTAAGCGTTTTGATCTATCCTTATAGATCTTGATGCTCAATGTTCAAGTAGCTTAATCTAGGCTCTCCATTGAAAACACTTTCCAAATAACCCTATATGCTTTCTAGAAATTCTACGTCATTTCTGATCAACAATATGTCAACAACATATACTCATCAGAAATTCTATAGTGCTCCCACTCACTTCTTTGGAAATACAAGTTTCTCATAAACTTTGTATACACCCAAAATCTTTGATCATCTCATCAAAGCATACATTCCAACTCCGAGACGCTTACTCCAGTCCTCAGAAGGATAACTGGAGCTTTGCATACTTATTAGCATCTTTCAGGATTGACAAAACCTTCCGGTTGTATCACATACAACCTTTCCTCAAGAAAATCGTCGAGGAAACAATGTTTTGACATCCTATCTGCAAGATTTCATAAATAATGCAGTAATTGCTAATATAATTCCAACAGACTCTTAGCATCGCTACGAGTGAGAAAGTCTCATCATAGTCAACTCCTTGAACTTGTCAGAAAACTTCTTAACGACAAGTCGAGCTTTCTTAATGGTGACATTTACCATCATTGTCCGTCTTCCTTTTAAATCCATCTGTACTCAACAGCCTCACGACCATCAAGTAGTTCTTCCAAAGTCTACACTTTGTTTTCATACATGGATCCTCTCTCGGATTATATGGCCTCAAGCCATTTATCGGAATCCAGGCCCACCATCGCTTCTCCATAGCTCGTAGGTTCATTGTTGTCTAGCAACATGACTTCCAAGACAGGATTACGTACCACTCTGAAGTAGTATGCATCCTTGTCATCCCACGAGGTTTGGGAGTGACTTGATCCGAAGTCTCATGATCAATATCATAAGCTTCCACTTCAATTGGTGTAGGTGCCACAGGAACAACTCTTTGTGCTCTGCCACACACTAGTTGAAGAGACGGTTCAATAACCTCATCAAGTCTCCACCATCCTCCCACTCAATTCTTTCGAGAGAAACTTTTCCTCGAGAAAGGACCCGATTCTAGAAACAATCCTTTATTGCTTTCGGATCTGAGACAGGAGGTATACCCAACTGTTTTTGGGTTGTCATATGAAGATGTATTTATCCGCTTTGGGTTCGAGCTTATCGGCCTGAAACTTTTCCACATAAGCGTTGCAGAACCAAACTTTTAAGAAATGACAGCTTAGGTTTCTCTAAATCATAGTTCATACGGTGTCATCTCATCGGAATTACGTGGTGCCCTATTTAAAGTGAATGTGGTTGTCTCTAATGCTTAACCCATAAACTATTGTGGTAATTCGATAAGAGACATCATGGTATGCATCATATCCAATAGGGTGCGGTTATGATGTTCGGACACACCATCACACTATGGTGTTCCAGGCTGTATTAGTTGTGAAACAATTTCCACAATGTCTTAATTCTGTGCCAAACTCGTAATTCAGATATTCATCTCTATGATCATATCATAGATATTTTATCCTCTTGTCACGACGATCTTTCAACTTCACCCTAAAATTACTTGAACCTTTCAATAATTCAGACTCGTGATTCATCAAGTAAATATACTCAACATCTACTCTAATCATCTGTGAAGTAAGAACATAACGATATCCACTACACGCCTCAGCACTCATTGGACTGCACACATCAAAATGTATTACTTCCAACAATTTGCTTTCTAGTTCCATTTTACTGAAACCGAGGCTTTCAGTCATCTTGCCCATGTGGTATGATTTGCATGTCTCAAGTGATTCAAAATCAAGTGAGTCCAAACGGTCCATTTGCATGGAGTTTCTTCATGCATATACACCAATAGACATGGTTCGCATGTCTCAAAGTTTTCAAAAATGAGTGAGTCCAAAGATCCATCAACATGGAGCTTCCTCATGCGTTTTATACCGATATGACTTAAGTGGCAGTGCCACAAGTAGGTGGTACTATCATTACTATCTTATATCTTTTGGCATGAACATGTGTATCACTACGATCGAGATTCAATAAACCATTCATTTTAGGTGCAAGACCATTGAAGGTATTATTCAAATAAACAGAGTAACCATTATTCTCCTTAAATGAATAACCGTATTGCGATAGACATAATCCAATCATGTCTATGCTCAACGCAAACACCAATCTCGATGGTAGAGGGAGCGTACGATATTTGATCATATCAACATTGGAAACACTTCCAACACATATCGTTAGCTCACCTTTAGCTAGTCTCCGTTTATTCCGTAGCTTTTATTTCGAGTTACTAACACTTAGCAACTGAACCGGTATCTAATACCCTGGTGCTACTAGGAGTACTAGTAAAGTACACATCAACACAATGTATATCCAATATACTTCTATCGACCTTGCCAGCCTTCTTATCTACCAAGTATCTAGGGTAATTCTGCTCCAGTGGTTGTTCCCCTTATTACAGAAGCACTTAGTCTCGGGTTTGGGTTCAACCTTGGGTTTCTTCACTAGAGCAGCAGCTGAATTGCCGTTTCATGAAGTATCCCTTCTTTCCCTTGCCCTTCTTGAAACTAGTGGTTTCACCAACCATCAACAATTGATGCTCCTTCTTGATTTCTACTTTGGTGTCAAACATCGCGAATATCTCAAGGATCATCATATATGTCCCTGATATATTATAGTTCATCACGAAGCTCTAGCAGCTTGGTGGTAATGACTTCGGAGAAACATCACTATCTTATCTGGAAGATCAACTCCCACTCGATTCAAATGATTGTTGTACTCAGACAATCTGAGCACAAGCTCAACAATTGAGCTTTTCTCCCTTAGTTTGCAGGTTAAGAAAATCGTCGGAGGTCTTATACCTCTTGACGTGGGCACGAGCCTGAAATCCCAATTTCAGCCCTCAAAACATCTCATATGTTTCGTGACGTTTCAAAAACATCTTTGGTGCCTCAATTCTAAACCATTTAACAGAACTATCACGTAGTTATCAAAACGTGTATGTCAGATGTTCGCAACATCCACAGACGACGTTCGAGGTTCAGCACACTGAGCGGTATATTAAGGACATAAGCCTTCTATGAAGCAATGAGGACAATCCTCAGTTTACGGACCTAGTCCGCATAATTGCTACTTTCAACTTTCAACTAATTTTTCTCTAGGAACATATCTAAATAGTAGAACTAAAGCGCGAGCTATGACATAATTTGCAAAATCCTTTTGACTATGTTCAGGATAATTAAGTTCATCTTATGAACTCCCACTCAGATAGACATCCCTCTAGTCATCTAAGTGATTACATGATCCGAGTCAACTAGGCCGTGTCCGATCATCACGTGAGACGGACTAGTCAACATCGTGAACATCTTCATGTTGATCGTATCTTCTATACGACTCATGCTCGACCTTTCGGTCTACTGTGTTCCGAGGCCATGTCTGTACATGCTAGGCTCGTCAAGTTAACCCTAAGTGTTTTGCATGTGTTCCGAGGCCATGTCTGTACATGCTAGGCTCGTCAACACCCGTTGTATTTGAACGTTAGAATCTAACACCCGATCCTCACGTGGTGCTTCGAAACACAAACTGTCGCAACGGTGCACAGTTAGGGGAGAACACTTCTTGAAATTGTTGTAAGGGATCATCTTATTTACTACCGTCGTTCTAAGAAAATAAGATGTATAAACATGATAAACATCACATGCAATCAAATAGTGACATGATATGGCCATCATCACTTTGCTCCTTTTGATCTCCATCTTCGGGGCTCCATGATCATCATCGTCACCGGCATGACACCATGATCTCCATCATCGTGTCTCCATGAAGTTGTCACGTCATCTATTACTTCTACTACTAAAGCTAACGGTTAGCAATAAAGTAAAGTAATTACATGACGTTTATGTTGACACGCAGGTCATAAATAAATAAAGACAACTCCTATGGCTCCTGCCGGTTGTCATACTCATCGACATGCAAGTCGTGATTCCTATTACAAGAACATGATCAATCTCATACATCACATATATCATTCATCACATCCTTTGGCCATATCACATCACATAGCATACCCTGCAAAAACAAGTTAGACGTCCTCTAATTGTTGTTTGCATGTTTTACGTGGCTGCTATGGGTTTCTAGCAAGAACGTTTCTTACCTACGCAAAGACCACAACGTGATATGCCAATTGCTATTTACCCTTCATAAGGACCCTGTTCATCGAATCCGATCCGACTAAAGTGGGAGAGACAGACACCCGCCAGCCACCTTATGCAACTAGTGCATGTTTGTCGGTGGAACCGGTCTCACGTGAGAGTACGTGTAAGGTTGGTCCGGGCCGCTTCATCCCACGATGCCGCCGAATCAAGATAAGACTAGTAACGGTAAGCATATTGAACAAAATCAACGCCCACAACTACTTTGTGTTCTACTCGTGCATAGAATCTACGCAATAGACCTAGCTCATGATGCCACTTTTGGGGAACGTAGCAGAAATTCAAAATTTTCCTATGTGTCACCAAGATCTATCTATGGAGAGACCAGCAACGAGGGGAAGGAGAGTTGCATCTACATACCCTTGTAGATCGCTAAGCGGAAGCGTTCAAGTGAACGGGGTTGATGGAGTCGTACTCGTCGTGATTCAAATCACCGATGATCCTAGCGCCGAACGGACGGCACCTCCGCATTCAACACACGTACGGAACGGAGACGTCTCCCACGCCTTGATCCAGCAAGGAGGAGGGAGAGGTTGATGGAGATCCAGCAGCACGACGGCGTGGTGGTGGAAGTAGCGGGATTCCAACAGGGCTTCGCCAAGCGCTGCGAGAGGAGGGAGATGTGTCATGGGAGGGAGAGGGAGGCGCCAGGGCTTAGGTATGGTTGCTCCTCCTTTTCCCCACTATATATAGGGCCAAGGGAGAGGGGGGAGGCGCAGCCCTTGCCCCTTCCTCCAAGGAAGGGTGCGGCCAAGGGGGGAGGAGTCCATCCTCCCCAAGGCACCTCGGAGGTGCCTTCCCCCTTTAGGACTCTCCCATTTTTCTCTTCTCTTGGCGCATGGGCCTCTTGGGGCTGGTGCCCTTGGCCCATATAGGCCAAGGCGCACCCCCTACAGCCCATGTGCCCCCCCGGGTAGGTGGCCCCACCCGGTGGACCCCCGGGATCCTTCCGGTGGTCCCGGTACAATACCGATGACCCCGAAACTTGTCCCGATGGCCGAAATAGCACTTCCTATATATAATTATTTCCCTCCGGACCATTCCAGAACTCCTCGTGACGTCCGGGATCTCATCCGGGACTCCGAACAACTTTCGGGTTACCGCATACTAATATCTCTATAACCCTAGCGTCACCGAACCTTAAGTGTGTAGACCCTACGGGTTCGGGAGACATGCAGACATGACCGAGACGTTCTCCGGTCAATAACCAACAGCGGGATCTGGATACCCATGTTGGCTCCCACATGTTCCACGATGATCTCATCGGATGAACCATGATGTCAAGGACTTAATCAATCCCATATACAATTCCCTTTGTCTAGCGGTATTGTACTTGCCCGAGATTCGATCGTCGGTATCCCTATACCTTGTTCAATCTCGTTACCGGCAAGTCTCTTTACTCGTTCCGTAACACATCATCTCGTGATCAACTCCTTGGTCACATTGCACATATGATGATGTCCTACCGAGTGGGCCCAGAGATACCTCTCCGCTTACACGGAGTGACAAATCCCAGTCTCGATTCGTGCCAATCCAACAGACACTTTCGGAGATACCTGTAGTGCACCTTTATAATCACCCAGTTACGTTGTGACGTTTGGTACACCCAAAGCACCCCTACGGTATCCGGGAGTTGCACAATCTCATGGTCTAAGGAAATGATACTTGACATTAGAAAGCTTTAGCATACGAACTACATGATCTTGTGCTATGCTTAGGATTGGGTCTTGTCCATCACATCATTCTCCTAATGATGTGATCCCGTTATCAACGACATCCAATGTCCATGGTCAGGAAACCGTAACCATCTATTGATCAACGAGCTAGTCAACTAGAGGCTTACTAGGGACATGGTGTTGTCTATGTATCCACACATGTATCTGAGTTTCCTATCAATACAATTATAGCATGGATAATAAACGATTATCATGAACAAGGAAATATAATAATAACCAATTTATTATTGCCTCTAGGGCATATTTCCAACAGCTGGCAACCGCCTGGCACCCTTGGTCTTCATGGCTTGCGTCACGGGCACCTCGTGAGGTACCCGCCATGATCTCTCCGCCTCCTCGCGAGCCAGCCTGATGAGGCCGTGCCTGAGGAAGCTCCGTCTCGTCCGCCCCGCGAGGCTTGGCCCCTCGCGAGGGTATTGGGTCTGTGTTGATGAAGATGGGCCGTGCTGGGCCCCCCTTTGAGCCACGCCGCAGGCCGCAGGCAGGCAAGTCTGGGGACCCCCGTTCCCAGAATGCCGACAACCATTGTATTGGGTGTGTTGGGGACATAAGAGACTCTTTGTTATTTGGTTGCAGGGTTGCTTGAGAGAGACCATCTTCATCCTATGCATCCTACGGATTGATAAACCTTAGGTCATCCACTTGAGGGAAATTTGCTACTGTCCTACAAACCTCTGCACTTGGAGGCCCAACAACGTCTACAAGAAGAAGGTTGTGTAGTAGACATCAAGCTCTTTTCTGGCGCCGTTGCCGGGGAGGTTAGCGCTGGAAGGTATATCTTTAGATCTTGCAATCGATTCTTTTAGTTTCTTGTTTTATCACTAGTTTAGTTTATAAAAGAAAACTATAAAAAATGGAATTGAGTTTGTCTCATACGCTTCACCTTTTTAATATCTTTCGTGAGTATGATGGAAAGGATAATTGTGCTCAAGTGCTAGAAGAAGAAATCTATAAAATGTTTGGCACTAAATATTTGAATGATGAGCATGATTGCAATATTGTTAGTATGAATTCCTCGAATATCCATGATGCTAATTATATGCAAAGCCACAAGCTTGGGGAAGCTATGTTTGATGAGGATGATATTTTTTGTCCCCCAAGTTTTGATGAGCAAATCTATTATGATGAAAGCAGGCCTCCTATCTATGATGATTATTGTGATGACACGTATGCTTTAAAGAACAATGATAACCATGAAACTTGTCATCTTGATCTTAATTTTCAATCACATGGTAGTTATTTTGTTGAGTTTGCTCCCACTACTATTCATGAGAAGAATTTTGCTTGTGTGGAGAGTAATAAAATTTCTATGCTTTTAGATCATGAAAAGAATGCTTTAGGTGCTGGTTATATTGTTTAATTCATTCATGATGCTACTGAAAATTATTATGAGGCAGGAATATATGCTTGTAGGAATTGCAATAATATCAAGTTTCCTGTCTATGTGCTTAAAGTTTTGAAGTTATGCTTGTTTTTCCTTCCTATGCTAGTTGATTATTGTTCCCACAAGTTATTTGCTCACAAAATCCCTATGCATAGGAAGTGGGTTAGACATAAATTCGCTAGTCATATTCTTCATGATGCTCTCTTTATGTTTCAATTCTTATCTTTTATGTGAGCATCATTGACATCATCATGCCTAGCTAGGGGCGTTAAACGATAGCGCTTGTTGGGAGGCAACCCAATTTTATTTTTGTTCCTTGATTTTTTCTCCTATTTAGTAATAAATAATTCATCTAGCCTCTGTTTAGATGTGGTTTTATGTGTTTAATTAGTGTTTGTGCCAAGTAGAACCTTTGGGAAGACTTGGGGAAAGTCTTGTTGATCATGCTGTCAAAAACAGAAACTTTAGCGCTCACGAGAATTACTGCCAATTTTATTTGGAGAGTGATATTTAGTTAATTCTTTTTGCAGATGATTAATAGATAAATTCCTCAGGTCCAGCAATTTATTTTAGAATTTTATGAGTTCCAGAAGTATACGTTTGATCCAGATTACTACAGACTGTTCTGTTTTTGACAGATTCTGTTTTTCGTGTGTTGTTTGCTTATTTTGATGAATCTATGGCTAGTAAAAGAGTTTATAAACAATAGAGAATTTGGAATACAGTAGGTCTAACACCAATATAAATAAATAATGAGTTCATTACAGTACCTTGAAGTGTTGTTTTGTTTTCTTTCGCTAACGGAGCTTACGAGTTTTCTGTTAAGTTTTGTGTTGTGAAGTTTTCAAGTTTTGGGTAAGGATTCGATGGACTATGGAATAAGGAGTGGCAAGAGCCTAAGCTTGGGGATGCCCAAGGCACCCCACGGTAATATTCAAGGATAGCCAAGAGCCTAAGCTTGGGGATGCCCCAGAAGGCATCCCCTCTTTCGTCCACTTCCATCGGTAACTTTACTTGGAGCTATATTTTTATTCACCACATGACATGTGTTTTGCTTGGAGCATCAATTTATTTTGTTAGGATTTGCTTGATGTTATTTAGAACAATGTTTTGCATCTTTTATTTCAATAAAAGTGGCATTGATAGCCTTTACTACGCCTATCTTAGAAGTCCACATGTTGCTGTTTGAAAACAGAAAGTTTACCGCTGTTGCAGTAATTCCCTAGAAAAGTCAGAATGTGATAAAATGTTGAAACCTTTTGCATATTAAGCTCTGATAAATTTACTACAGTGGGAATTTTCTTTCATAATTTTTGGAGCTAGGGAAGTATGGATGTTGCAGCATTCTTTACAGACTATCCTGTTTAGGCAGATTGCTGTTATGTTTGCATTGTTTGTATATGTTTGCTTCTTTAATAATTCTATTTGAGGATAGGACTATTAAATATGCAGAGGAATTTAGTATTCAATGTTGAATAATAATTTTAGTGATTTGCTACAGTAGAGTATGATAAGGTTTTTGCAATCGTTTATACTAACTTATCTCACGAGTCCTTGTTGAGTTTTGTGTGGATGAAGCTTTTGAGATTTAGGGAGACTGTGATATGAGAGGAATTAAGGAGACGCAAAAGCTCAAGCTTGGGGATGCCCAAGGCATCCCAAGATAATACTTCAAGAAGTCTCAAGCATCTAAGCTTGGGGATGCCCCGGTTGGCATCCCACCTTTCTTCTTCAACAATTATCGGTTAGTTTCAGTTGATCCTAAGTTTTTGCTTTTTCACATGATGTTTGCCATTCTTAGAATGTCATTTTATTTTTCTTTGCTCGCTGTTTGAATAGAATACCAAGATCTGAAATTATTAAATGTTAGAGAGTCTTCACATAGTTGCATAATTATTCGACTACTCATTGATCTTCACTTATATCTTTCGGAGTAGTTTGTCGTTTGCTCTAGTGCTTCACTTATATCTTTTTAGAGTGGTGGTAGTTTTATTTTGAAGAAATAGATGAACTCTCATGCTTCACTTAGATTATTTTGAGAGTCTTAAATAGCATGGTAATTTGCTTAAAATCCTAATATGCTAGGTATTCAAGAATAATAAAATTCTCTTATGAGTGTGTTGAATACTATGAGAACTTTGATACTTGATAATTGTTTTGAGATACGGAGATGGTGATATTAGAGTCATGCTAGTTGAGTGGTTATGAATTTGAGAAATACTCTTGTTGAAGTTTGTGATTCCCGTAGCATGCACAACTGGTGAACCATTATATGATGAAGTTAGAGCATGATTTATTTATTGATTGTCTTCCTTATGAGTGGCGGTCGGGGACGAGCGATGGTCTTTTCCTACCAATCTATCCCCCTAGGAGCATGCGCATAGTACTTTGTTTTGATAACTAATAGATTTTTGCAATAAGTATGTGAGTTCTTTATGA
This sequence comes from Triticum urartu, assembly GCF_003073215.2. Lineage (NCBI taxonomy): Eukaryota > Viridiplantae > Streptophyta > Magnoliopsida > Poales > Poaceae > Triticum > Triticum urartu. The sequence goes on from NC_053026.1 coordinate 518,822,384, forward strand.
CTAATGTTGAGTCCATGGATTATACGCACTCTCACCCTTCCACCATTGCTAGCCTCTCTAGTACCGCGCAACTTTTGCCGGTACCATAAACCCACCATATACATTCCTCAAAACAACCACCATACCTACCTACTATGGCATTTCCATAGCCATTCCGAGATATATTGCCATGCAACTTTCCACCATTCCGTTTATTATGACACACTCCATCATTGTTATATTGCTTAGCATGATCATGTAGTTGACATCGTATTTGTGGCAAAGCCACCATTTATAATTCTTTCATACATGTCACTCATGAGTCATTGCACATCCTGGTACACCGTCGGAGGCATTCATATAGAGTCATATCTTGTTCTAAGTATCAAGTTGTAATTCTCGAGTTGTAAGTAAATAAAAGTGCGATGATCATCATTATTAGAGCATTGTCCCAGTGAGGAAAGGATGATGGAGACTATGATTCCCCCACAAGTCGGGATGAGACTCTGGACGAAAAATAAATAAAAGAGGCCAAAGAAGCCCAAATAAAAAAAGAAAGAAAGAAAAGAGGCCATAAAAAGAGAAAAGGCCCAAATAAAAAAAATATAAGAAAAATGAGAGAAAAGAGAGAAGGGACAATGCTACTATCCTTTTACCACACTTGTGCTTCAAAGTAGCACCATGATCTTCATGATAGAGAGTCTCCTATGTTGTCACTTTCATATACTAGTGGGAATCTTTCATTATAGAACTTGGCTTGTATATTTCAATGATGGGCTTCCTCAAAATGCCCTAGGTCTTCATGAGCAAGCAAGTTGGATGCACACCCACTTAGTTTCTTTTTGAGCTTTCATATACTTATAGCTCTAGTGCATCCGTTGCATGGCAATCACTACTCACTCACATTGATATCTATTGATGGGCATCTCCATAGCCCGTTGATACGCCTAGTTGATGTGAGACTGTCTTCTCCTTTTTGTCTTCTCCACAAACCACTGTTCTATTCCACCTATAGTGCTATGTCCATGGCTCACGCTCATGTATTGCGTGAAAATTGAAAAAGTTTGAGAACATTAAAAGTATGAAACAATTGCTTGGCTTGTCAGGTTGTACATGATTTAAATATTTTGTGTGGTGAAGATAGAGCATAGCCAGACTATATGATTTTGTAGGGATATCTTTCTTTGGCCATGTTATTTTTAGAAGACATGATTGCTTAGTTAGTATGCTTGAAATATTATCGTTTTTATGTCAATATTAAACTTTTGTCTTGAAACTTTCGGATCTGAATATTCATATCACAAGTAGGAAGAATTACATTGAAATTATGCCAACTAGCATTCCACATCAAAAATTATGTTTTTTATCATTTACCTACTCGAGGACGAGCAGGAATTAAGCTTGGGGATGCTTGATACGTCTCCAACGTATCTATAATTTTTTATTGCTCCATGCTATATTATCTACTGTTTTGGGCAATATTGGGCTTTATTATCCACTTTTATATTAATTTTGGGACTAACCTATTAACCAGAGGCCCAGCCCAGATTTGCTGTTTTATGCCTATTTCAGTGTTTCGAAGAAAAGGAATATCAAACGGAGTCGAAACGGAACGAAATCAACTGGAGAAGTTATTTTTGGAAGGAAACCTACCGGATAGACTTGGACCCTACGTTGGAAGATGAAGGAGGTGCTCACGAGGGTAGGGGGCGCGCCCCCTCCCTCGTGGCCCCCCTTCGGTCCACCGACGTACTTCTTTCACCCATATATACCTATGTATCGTAAAACTTCCAGGGAGCACAATAGATCGGGAGTTCCGCCGCCAGAAGCCTCCGTAGCCACTGAAAGCCAATCTAGACCCGTTCCGACACCCTTCTGGAGGGGGAAATCCCTCTCCGGTGGCCATCTTCATCATTCCGGTGCTCTCCATGACGAGGAGGGAGTAGTTCTCCCTCGGGGCTGAGGGTATGTACCAGTAGCTATGTGTTTGATCTCTCTCTCTCGTGTTCTTGATTTGACACGATCTTGATGTATCATGAGCTTTGCTATTATAGTTGGACCTTATGTTTCTCCTCCCCCTCTTCTCTTTTGTAATCAATTGAGTTTCCCCTTTGAAGTAATCTTATCGGATTGAGTCTTTAAAGATTTGAGAACACTTGATGTATGTCTTGCCGTGCGTATCTGTGGTGACAATGGGATATCACGTGATTCACTTGATGTATGTTTTGGTGATCAACTTGCGGGTTCCGCCCATGAACCTATGCATAGGGGTTGGCACACGTTTTCATCGTGATTCTCCGGTAGAACTTTGGGGCACTCTTTGAGGTCCTTTGTGTTGGTTGAATAGATGAATCTGAGATTGTGTGATGCATATCGTATAATCATACCCACGGATACTTGAGGTGACATTGGAGTATCTAGGTGACATTAGGGTTTTGGTTGATTTGTGTCTTAAGGTGTTATTCTAGTACGAACTCTAGGGCTGTTTGTGACACTTATAGGAATAGCCCAATGGATTGATTGGAAAGAATAACTTTGAGGTGGTTTTGTACCCTACCATAATCTCTTCGTTTGTTCTCCGCTATTAGTGACTTTGGAGTGACTCTTTGTTGCATGTTGAGGGATAGTTATGTGATCCAATTATGTTAGTATTGTTGAGGGAACTTACACTAGCGAAAGTATGAACCCTAGGCCTTATTTCCACACATTGCAATACCGTTTACGCTCACTTTTATCATTCGTTACCTTGCTGTTTTTATATTTTCAGATTACAAAAACTATTATCTACCATCCATATACCACTTGTATCACCATCTCTTCGCCGAACTAGTGCACCTATACAATTTACCATTGTATTGGGTGTGTTGGGGACACAAGAGACTCTTTGTTATTTGGTTGCAGGGTTGCTTGAGAGAGACCATCTTCATCCTACGCCTCCTACGGATTGATAAACCTTAGGTCATCCACTTGAGGGAAATTTGCTACTGTCCTACAAACCTCTGCACTTGGAGGCCCAACAATGTCTACAAGAAGAAGGTTGTGTAGTAGACATCATCAAGGCGCACCAAGATCCCCCCTTAGAAGGAATAAGATCAAGATCCCTAAAAAGGGGGGATAACAATCGGTGGGGAAAGGAAATGATGAGATTTCTTTCCCCCACCTTTGCCAACGCCCCAATGGACTTGGAGGGCAAGAAACCAGCCCCCTCCACCCCTATATATAGTGGGGAGGTGCATGGGAGCTGCACCCCTTCCCCTGGCGCATCCCTCTCCCTCCCCAACACCTCCGTAGTAGCAGTAGTGCTTGGCGAAGCCTTGCCGGAGAACTACAAGCTCCACCACCACGCCATCATGCTGCCGGAGCTCTCCCTCAATTTCTCCTCTCCCCTTGCTGGATCAAGAAGGAGGAGACGTCCCCGGGTTGTGCGTGTGTTGAACGTGGAGGCGCTGTTGTTCGGCGCTTAGATCGGAATCAACCGCGATCTGAATCGCCACGAGTACGACTCCTTCATCCACGTTCTTGTAACGCTTCCGCATCGCGATCTTCAAGGGTATGAAGATGCAGGCCCCTCCCTCTTGTTGCTAGTCTCTCTATAGATTGATCTTGGTGATGCGTAGAATTTTTTTTATTTATGGAATGATCCCCAACACATCGATATATTGATAGAGCACAATTTAGTAGATGTTCGTGTACTTTTAGCTAGCATAGAGGTTGTAGATGAGACAAGTGCACTTGTTGCTAGATTAGAGGCTAGACACGAGACTAGATGTGAGGAAGCAACCTCTACTTCTTTAGGCTCAAAGAAGAAGAAAGAAACACGCAAGATGGAGGAGGCTCCTCCGCAGATCAACAATGAATGAATCGAGAAGGCACTAATCCAACTTACAGGAGCAGTTATGGAAGTTGGATATCTTCTAAAATGTATTCTTGTGGTTCTTGTTTTCTTTGGTCTTACTTTTCTAGTCAAAATTTGGTGATGTATTCCCATGTACCAAGAATGAATGATGAAAAAAAGTTTAAGGGCCTGCATAGAAAAAGTACGCGGACAGGATGCGTTTGCGCGTTGGGCGCACGGCCACCGCATCCCAGGACACGTCCAGACACGACCCCATCTTCCTACCCAAACAGACAGAATCCGGTCAAAGCAGACGTCCGTTTCGCGCGCTGGAGTTGGCCTCACAGCCCCACCGGGGAAATATGAGATGGTACCGGCTGCCATGATATCAATTTATAATATTCAAATTTAAACATGTCAAAAAATTCTGAAAAAAAATCATGGATTCACAACACATATGTTGGAAATCGCTAAAAAATTTAGATCAAAATTTGACGTGCGCACAGAGAAAAAAAAGACAAATCTACCATGAATGGTGTCAAAAGAAGACAAAAGCAAAAAATGACACTATTCACATCTGAATTTAGCGGGACACTAATCATACACGTCCCCGATTCAATCATACACTAATCATACACGCAAATGTGTACGATCAAGATCGTTGATTTACGAAAAGATATCACAACACAACTCTAGATACAAAGTAAAATAATACAAGCTTTATATTACAAGCCAGGGATCTCGAGGGCTCGAATACATAAGCTCAAATACAAACGAGACAGCATAAGCAACAATATCTGAGTACAGACATAAGTTTAAACAAGTTTACCTTAAGAAGGCTAGCACAAATGCAACAACGATCGAAAAGGCCTCCTGCTTGAGAGCCTCCTAACTACTCCTGGCCGTCGACGGCCTCCACGTAGTAGTAGGCACCCTCGGGATAGTAGTAGTAGTCATCGGGGGGGGGGCGTCTGGCTCCTGCGATCCGTCATCTGATCGCAGCAATTGGGTATGGGAAAAACAAGTAGCAAAGCAACCGTGAGTACTCATCCAAAGTACTCGCAAGACTTACATCAAAACTATGCTAAATATGCATCGGTATCAAAGGAATGGGGCTATATCTTTGGACTGAACTACAGAATGCCATAATAGAAGGGAAAGACTAGCATATTGAAGTATCTTGCAGCATTAGAAGAGTGCGGATTAGCATAATATAAAGTAGTAGTATATTGTAGTAACCATGCCCAAAGATTCTTCCTTGACTCCTTGTGAGGAAGCAATCCCGGAGTCATCATATCCATTTCATGCCTCAGCATCCAGTTCTAGTTGTATCGACCGGGATACAACTCTGTCGTCCGTTACCATGGACACGGCTATTCGAATAGATTAAACTTCCCTGCAGGGGTGCACAAACTTACCCAGCACGCTCGATCAACTTTGGCCGGACACACCATCAGGTCATGACTGGCCTCGGCCGATCAACACACCGCAGTCCTACGTAGGCTCAACAAAGAGGCCAACAAGCCGGTCTACATCCTAAGCGCATAGGGGTCTTGGGTCCATCGCCTTTGCACTCCTGCACGTTGCATGGACGGCCGGGATCAGTCCCGGCAACCTCCTTATACAAGGCAGGTGCTTACGCGAGCCACCCGTGCGCATGCCGCTCAATCATTGAAGTCCTAAGAGCTTTCGGCTGATGCATACAACATAGAGTGCACATACTTATTCCCGTGTGGTGGTCAGTGAAAAAAGGCCAGAGGCCTACTCAGATCACATATCCCAAATTGTTAGTGTCTTGGTAGTGCGCGGTAATGAGAAGAGACTCACAATCATGTGACCCCGGCGCCCCGTCTCGTGGACTTACGGCAAGGGCTAAGAACGCCCGGCTGTGCCACGTAATTATCCTGCAGGTACCCTCCAAGTCAACCCGACTACACATCAACTCGCGGGCACTCTCACGGTTAATTCGACTTCAAATTTCTCTCACGGGTACCCCTCAGGGCCGAGCTGACTTCAGTCATGGTTCTGGGGTAAAGTCAAAGTAATCGTGTGTCCAAAATAGCAAGGGGGGAACCCGAGGAATCACCCTTGATGGATTCCCACTCGATGTGACTGCCAAGGTGGACTTGGAGGAATCACCCTCGATGGTCCACACTTGAGGGGTTGCACAACAGAGTCGTTATAGGGAGTGGTGTCGGAGTAAATGACCACGAGTAGCCCCATCATTCCCCCATGGTATTTCAAGACATCGGGGATGACTGCGCCCCTCACACCTCCCGGACGGCCGACTGCCTTCTTGGGCCGGTTGGTCCAAGCGGCCGGCTGCTAGAAGGTGGTGGAGTCCAGAAGGTGGCCACGAGGGAGGCCGACTCCTAGCAGGTGGCCCCTCGTGCCCTCAAAGTCTGCACCCCCATTACCACAACGGCACAGGGCGTGGCTATAGTATGACCTGCCACCCCTGAATCTAGGGCAGAACGTGGCTATAGTGCGGCGTATCAAGCGGACACCCCTCACCTGGTGCGACACTGTTCCCACGCGGCCCGTGGCATCACCTACGTTAGAGGGAGCCATGCTCCCACGATGACTGGTCGGTACAGCCCACAGGCGGTGGGCCCTACCTGTCGGCGAGCCCTAGAGGGTGGCAATGCTCCACCAGGCGGCAACGAGAATGGGCCGCCTTCCAGCAGGCGGCCCCCTCCTCCATCAGAGTATGTGCGCCATTAACCAGATAAGACGGGGTGTGGCTACAGTGCGCGCCCACCAGGCGGCGGGACTGTAGCCACGCTCTCCCTGACAAAGCATCCATCATCAGTAGCAAGCGGCGGGCACGGCCTATCGGCCGAGTACACGACAGCCGACGGGACCCACAAGGCGGCGGCCCCCAGCAGTCGGCGGAGAAGCCGGCGGACAGAGACACTGACGACCAGGTCCTACACCCGACCGGATTACCATTGTACCCCTGGGGGATAGGCCTATATAAACCCCCCAGGCCACCCATGCAAAGGGTTCAAAACCTTAGCTGCCACACACCCACGTAGAGAGAGTGAAGCAGGGCTAGCCTAGCTCTTCTTCCTCCTCTAGCCAAACAGCTCAAGGAGCAAGCTTGTAGCTACCTTGTTGAGATAGTGATCATGCGGAGACCCCGTAGAGCAGGACTAGGAGTATTATCTCCTAGGAGAGCCCCAAACATGGGTAAGATTCGCAGGCGTATGCGGTCTCGCTCACTCCCGCCTCTAGAGCCAGCGACGTACTCTTGTCCCCATCCATGATAAGCCACCCTTTGGCATATGTCGCACCATATCCACGACATTTGGCACCCACCATGGGGCTAGGTGCACCGTCGTCCGGAAACACGTTCTAGACAGGAACCCTTTTCCTTCCTGGCGAGCGCAGCCAGCCCGGCACGCCCGATGGCGTTTGCGCCGACGCGCTGCATGGCACGGAAGTCGCCTGCGCAGCGAGCTGCCTCATTGATCTCATCGGTGGGATCCGCCTCTCCAACGAGCATGCGCCCTACGCGGGAGCGGCCAGCTCTGAGAGCTGCCTCGCCGACCTCCTTGGCAAGCTGCACATCACCAACGACCCGGCCTCTGACCTAGAGTTGGTTGGTTCCACTGACCCGATGCTCGTCGACTCTGACATTGCGTCCCTCGATGCTTTCCCCGCCAATGTGGTGGTCATTGACGATCCTCTCCCTCGCGCGGACAGCAGCGGTAGCACCGTCACAGAGGTGCTCGTCATCAGCCACGACGAAGCCTCTGGCGGGGCTGGCCAGGATCCGCTGCAAGTGGAAATGCGGAACCTGTCCGCGCCCATTGCGGCAGACGCCAACGGCGAGATGCTGGAAGCGTGCCGCATTGCGCTCCTCGAGAGCGCCAGCAAGTTGAAGGCCATGAGGCGCCTCACGGAAGCCTACCAGCGTGAGATCGACCGCACCATTGGCGGCACGCCGGCTGCTGGAGAACCTAGCCGTGTGGACATGGTCTGACAACACGGCGCAGCCATCGCCAGCATGTTGAGGGCCGACTGCCCCGTCTACGCCACGCCCATGGAGAACCTACGCGCTGCCCAGGCGGCAGCAGACGAGCTAGACCACCTGGAAGGCGACGAGCATCGCTGCATGACGGAGCGCATTCAGCAGCTCCTCGACATGGCCATCGCGCAGCAAGAAGCCGGCCGCCGCGTGGTGAAACCCGGCCAGCATGCTGAGACTCACCCCCCCTGCCGAGAGCAAGGCGCGACCTCCCAGACGCCAACAGGCGGCGCCCGCGACAAACGAGATCAAGAGCCGGCTGCTAGCAATCATAGAATACTATAAGATGGTTGAGTATGTGGAGCTCTTACTTAAACTCTATTAAATAAGTTGAATTATAGTTGCTTGGTGACTGAGAACATAGGTTGTTGAGTTTCAAGAGAATTCATTGTTTGAACCTTAACATGTGAATTGGTTGCCACTATAACATGAGAAGTTTTATAAGAAAGAATTGCTGTTATGAGGCTAGGAAAAGTGATTGAAATTGTCGTTGATCAAACTTATGCACTTTGCTACCATTCACACTTCATAAATTATTTCTTTTATCATTCACCTACTCGAGGACGAGAAGGAATTAAGCTTGGCGATGTTGATACGTCTCCAACGTATCTATAATTTATGAAGTATTCATGCTGTTATTTTATTATTCTTGGATGCTTTACAATCATTTTATAGCAACTTTATATCATTTTTGGGACTAACCTATTGACCCAATGCCAGTTGCTATTTTTTGCTTACTTTTTACATCGCAGGAAATAAATACCAAACGGAGTCCAAACACCGCAAAACTTGCTAGAGATTTTTTGATGGACCAGAACACCCAAGATGGGCCAGAGAAGCACCTGGGGGTGCCCTAAGGGGGACACAACCCACCAGGGCGCGCCTGGGGGCCCAGGCATGCCCAGGTGGGTTGTTCCCACCTTAGTGACCTCCCGCACCCCCTCTTTACCCTATAAATTCACAAATATTCCAAAACCCTTCGGGGTTAACCTACATCGAAAGTTCCGCCGCCGCAAGGCTCTGTAGCCACCAAAAACCAATCTAGACCCCGTTCTGGCACCCTGCCGGAGGGGGGAATCATCTCCGGTGGCCATCTTCATCATCCCGGCGGCCACCATGATGAGGAGGGAATAGTCCACCCTTGGGGCTGAGGGTTTTTACCAGTAGCTATGTGTTTAATCTCTCTCTCTCTCATGTTCTTGTGATGTCACAATCTTGATGTATCGCGGGCTTTGTTAAGTCGGATCATATGGTGTTTTCCCCTCTCTATCTTGTTGTGATGAATTGAGTTTTTCCCTTTGAGAATTTCTTGTTATCGGATTGAATACTTTTATGGATTTGAGAACACTTGATATATGTCTTGCAATTGAATACTCGTGGTGACAACGGGGTATCGTATTGATTCACTTGATATATGTTTTGGCACTCAACTCGCGGATTCCCGAGGTGACATTGGGGTAATCTATATATGCATAGGGGTTGATGCATGTTCTTGTCTTTGTTTCTTCGGTAGAAATCTTAGGGCACTCTTTGAAGTCCTTTGTGTTAGATTGAATATTATGAATCTGAATTTGCTTTGGTGTTATTTTAGTATGAACTCTTGGTTAGATCGATTGGAAAGAATAGCTTTGTGTTATTCGATTTCGAACTCTAGGATAGATTGATCGGAAAGAATAGCTTTGAGGTGGTTTCGTACCCTACAAACAATTCCGTCTTATGTTCTCAGCTAGATAGGAACTTTGGAGTGATTTCTTCATCGCACTTTGAGGGATGGTTATATTATCCAATTATATTAGCATTGCTGAGAGATTGCACTAGCGAAAGTACGAACCCTAGGCCTCATTTTCAAGCATTTCAATACCGTTTTTGTGCCCGTTTACTAGTTGCTACCTTGCTGTTTTTATTTATTCAGATTATAAAAATATATTTCTACCATCAATATTACACTTTTATCACCATCTCTTCGCCGAACTAGTGCACCTATACAATTTTCCATTGTATTGGGTGTGTTGGGGACACAAGAGATTTCTTGTATTTGGTTGCAGGGTTGTTTGAGAGAGACCATCTTCATCCTACACCTCCCACAGATTGATAAATGTTAGTGTTGGGGAACATAGTAATTTCAAAAAAATTCCTACGCACACACAGGATCATGGTGATGCATAGCAACGAGAGGGGAGAGTGTGTCTACGTACCCTCGTAGACCGAATGCGGAAGCATTAGCACAACGCGGTTGATGTAGTCGTACATCTTCATGATCAGACCGATCCAAGTACCGAATGCATGACACCTCCGAGTTCTGCACACGTTCAACTCGATGACGTCCCATGAGCTCCGATCCAGCAAAGCTTCACAGGAGAGTTTCGTCAGCACGACAGCGTGGTGACGGTGATGATGATGCTACCGACGCAGGGCTTCGCCTAAGCACCACTACGATATAATCGAGGTGGATTATGGTGGAGGGGGGCACCGCACATGGCTAAGAGATCAATGATCAATTGTTGTGTCTATGGGGTGCCCCTGCCCCCGTATATAAAGGACCAAGGGGAGGAGGCGGCCGGCCAAGGAGAGGCGCGCCAAGAGGGAGTCCTACTCCCACTAGGAGTAGGACTCCTCCTTTTTCCTAGTAGGAGTAGGAGAGGGGGAAGGAAAGGGAGAGGAGGAGAAGGAAAGAGGGGGCCGACCCCCCTTGCCCTAAACCAATTCGGTTTGGGCCTTGGGGGGGAGCCCCACACTCCCCTTGCTGCCCTCTATTTCCACTAAGGCCCATGTAGGCCCATTAAGCCCCCTAGGGGGTTCCGGTAACCCCCCGGTACTCCAGTATATGTCCGAAACCTTCCGGAACCTTTCTGGTGTCCGAACATAGTCGTCCAATATATCGATCTTTATGTCTCAACCATTTCGAGACTCCACGTCATGTCTATGATCATATCCGGGACTCCGAACTACCTTTGGTACATCAAAACACAAAAACTCATAATACCGATCGTCACCGAACTTTAAGCGTGCGGACCCTACGGGTTCGAGAAATATGTAGACATGACCGAGACATGTTTCCGGTCAATAACCATAGCGAAACCTGGATGCTCATATTGGCTCCCACATATTCTACGAAGATCTTTATCGGTCAAACCGCATAACAACATACGTTGTTCCCTTTGTCATCGATATGTTACTTGCCCGAGATTCGATCGTCGGTATCTCAATACCTAGTTCAATCTCATTACCGGCAAGTCTCTTTACTCATTCCGTAATACATCATCCCGCAACTAACTCATTAGTTACAATGCTTGCAAGGCTTATAGTGATGTGTATTACCGAGTGGGCCCAGAGATACCTCTCCGACAATCGGAGTGACAAATCCTAATCTCGAAATATGCCAACTCAACAAGTACCTTCGGAGACACCTGTAGAGCACCTTTATAATCACCCAGTTACGTTGTGACGTTTGGTAGCACACAAAGTGTTCCTCTAGTAAACGGGAGTTGCATAATCTCATAGTCATAGGAACATGTATAAGTCATGAAGAAAGCAATAGCAACATACTAAACGATCAAGTGCTAAGCTCACGAAATGGGGCAAGTCAATCACATAATTCTCCTAATGATGTGATCCCGTTAATAAAATGACAACTCATGTCTATGGCTAGGAAACATAACCATCTTTGATCAACGAGCCAGTCAAGTAGAGGCATACTAGTGACACTCTGTTTGTCTATGTATTCACACATGTATCATGTTTCCGGTTAATACAATCTAGCATGCATAATAAACATTTATCATGATATAAGGAAATAAATAATAACTTTCTTATTGCGTCTAGGGCATATTTCCTTCAGTCTCCCACTTGCACTAGAGTCAATAATCTATTTCACATCGCCATGTGATTTAACACCGATTGTTCACATCACCATGTGATTAAAACCCATAGTTCACATCGTCATGTGGCCAATACCCAAAGGGTTTACTAGAGTCAATAATCTAGTTCACATCGCTATGTGATTAACACCCAAAGAGTACTAAGGTGTGATCATGTTTTGCTTGTGAGAGAAGTTTAGTCAACGGGTCTGCCACATTCAGATCCGTATGTATTTTCCAAATTTCTATGTCAACAATGCTCTACACAGAGCTACTCTAGCTAATTGCTCCCACTTTCAACATGTATCCAGATTGAGACTTAGAATCATCTAGATTACGACGAACCTTTTGTCACCTCCATAATCGAGAAACATATTCTTATTCCACTAAGGATAATTTTGACCGTTATACAATGACCTACTCCTAGATCACTATTGTACTCCCTTGCTAAACTTAGTGTAGGGTATACAATAGATCTGGTACACAGCATGACATACTTTATAGATCCTATGGCTGAGGCATAGGGAATGACTTTCATTCTCTTTCTATCTTCTGCCGTGGTCGGGTTTTGAGTCTTACTCAATTTCACACCTTGTAACACATGCAAGAACTCTTTCTTTGACTGTTCCATTTTGAACTACTTCAAAATCTTGTCAAGGTATGTACTCATTGAAAAAACTTATCAAGTGTCTTGATCTATCTCTATAGATCTTGATGCTCAATATGTAAGCAGCTTCACCGAGGTCTTTCTTTGAAAAACTCCTTTCAAATACTCCTTTATGTTTTCCTGAAAATTCTACATTATTTTTGATCAACAATATGTCATTCACATATATTTATCAGAAATGTTGTAGTGCTCCCACTCACTTTCTTGTAAATACAGTCTTCACCGCAAGTCTGTATAAAACTATATGCTTTGATCAACTCATCAAAGCATATATTCCAACTCCGAGATGCTTGCACCAGTCCATAGATGGATCGCTAGAGCTTGCACACTTTGTTAGCATCCTTTGGATCGATAAAACCTTCAGGTTGTATCATATACAACTTTTCTTCCAGAAATCCATTCAGGAATGCAGTCTTCACATCCATTTGCCAGATTTCATAAAATGTGGCAATTTGCTAACATGATTCGGACAGACTTAAGCATCGCTACGAGTGAGAAGGTCTCATCGTAGTCAACTCCTTGAACTTTGTCAAAACCTTTTTTGACAAGTCTAGCTTTGTAGATAGTAACACTACTATCAACGTCCTTCGTCCTCTTGAAGATCCATTTATTTTCTATGGCTTGCCGATCATCGGGCAAGTCAACCAAAGTCCACACTTTGTTCTCGTACATGGATACCATCTCAGATTTCATGGCCTCAAGCCATTTTGCGGAATCTGGGCTCATCATTTCTTCCTCATAGTTCGTAGGTTCGTCATGGTCTAGCAACATGACCTCCAGAATAGGATTACCGTACCACTCTAGTGCGGATATTACTCTGCTTGACCTATACGAGGTTTGGTAGTAACTGGATCTGAAGTTTCATGATCATCATCATTAGCTTCCTCATTAATTGTTGTAGGTGTCACAGGAACCGGTTTCTATGATGAACTACTTTCCAATAAGGGAGCAGGTACAGTGACCTCATCAAGTTCTACTTTCCTCCCACTCACTTCTTTCGAGAGAAACTCCTTCTCTAGAAAGGATCCATTCTTAGCAACAAAAGTCTTGCCTTCGGATCTGTGATAGAAGGTGTACCCAACTGGCTCCTTTGGGTATCCTATGAAGATACATTTCTCCGATTTGGGTTTGAGTTTATTAGGATGAAACTTTTTCACATAAGCATCGCAACCCCAAACTTTAAGAAACGACAACTTTGGTTTCTTGCCAAACCACAGTTCATATGGTGTCGTCTCAATGGATTTAGATGGTGCCCTATTTAACGTGAATGCAGCTGTCTCTAATGCATAATCCCAAAACGATAATGGTAAATCGGTAAGACACATCATAGATCACACCATATCAAATAAAGTACGTTATGACATTCGGACACACCATTACACTGTGGTGTTCCAGGTGGCGTGAGTAGTGAAACTATTTCACATTGTTTTGATTGAAGGCCAAACTCGTAATTCAAATATTTTACCTCTGCGATCATATCGTAGAAACTTTTATTTTCTTGTTACGACGATTCTCCACTTCACTCTGAAATTCTTTGAACTTTTCAAATGTTTCATACTTATGTTTCATCAAGTAGATATACCCATATCTGCTCAAATTATCTGTGAAGGTCAGAAAATAACGATACTTGTCGCGAGCCTTAACACTCATCGGACTGCACACATCAGTATGTATTATTTCCAACAAGACTGTTGCTCGCTTCATTGTTCTCGAGAATGGAGTCTTAGTCATCTTGCCCATGAGGCATGGTTTGCTAAAATCAAGTGATTCCAAAAGCCCATCAGCATGGAGTTTCTTCATGCGCTTTACACCAATATGACCTAAACGGCAGTCCCACAAATAAGTTGCACTATCATTATTAACTTTGCATCTTTTGTCTTCAATATTATGAATATGTGTATCACTACGATCGAGATCCAACAAACTATTTTCATTGGGTGTATGACCATCGAAGGTTTTATTCATGTAAACAGAACAACAATTATTCTTTGACTTTAAATGAATAACCGTATTGCAATAAACATGATCAAATCATATTCATGCTCAACGCGAACGCCAAATAACATTTATTTAGGTTTAACACTAACCCCGAAAGTATAGGGAGTGTGCGATGATGATCATATCAATCTTGGAACCACTTCCAACACACATCGTCACTTCACCCTCAAGTAGTCTCTGTTTATTCTGTAACTCTTGTTTCGAGTTACTAATTTTTAGCAACCGAACAAGTATCAAATACCAAGGGAGGCTACTATAAACACTAGTAAGGTACACATCAATAACCTGTATATCAAATATACCCTTGTTCACTTTGCCATACTTCTTATCCACCAAATATTCAGGGAATTTCCGCTTCCAGTGACCATTTCCTTTGCAGTAGAAGCACTCAGTTTCAGGCTTTAGTCTAGCTTTGGGATTTTTCACGGAAGTGACAACTTGCTTGCCATTCTACATGAAGTTTCCATTCTTTCCCTTTGCCCTTTTCTTGAAACTAGTGGTCTTGTTAATCATCAACACTTGATGCTCTTTCTTGATTTCTACCTTCATCGATTTCATCATCATGAAAAGCTCAGGAATCGTTTTCGTCATCCCTGGCATACTATAGTTCATCACGAAGTTCTATTAACTTGGTGATGGTGAAATGAGAATTCTGTTAATCACTATTTTATCTGGAAGATTAACTCCCACTTGATTCAAGTGATTGTAGTACCCAGACAATCTGAGCACATGCTCACTGCTTGAGCTATTCTCCTCCATCTTTTAGCTATAGAACTTGTTGGAGACTTGATATCTCTCAACTCGGGTATTTGCTTGAAATATTAACTTCAACTCCTAGAACATCTCATACGGTCCATGATGTTCAAAACGTCTTTGAAGTCCCGATTCTAAGCTGTTAAGCATGGTGCACTAAACTATCAAGTAGTCATCATATTGAACTAGCCAAACGTTCATAACGTCTGCATCTACTCCTGCATAGGTCTGTCACCTAGCGATGCATCAAGGACAAAATTCTTCTGTGCAGCAATGAGGATAATCCTCAGATCACGGATCCAATCCGCATCATTGCTACTAACATCTTTCAACTTAGTTTTCTCTAGGAACATATCAAAACTAAAACAGGGGATCTAAAAGCGAGCTATTGATTTACAACATAGATATGCTAATACTACCAGGACTAAGTTCATGATAAATTATAGTTCAATTAATCATATTACTTAAGAACTCCCACTTAGATAGACATCCCTCTAATCATCTAAGTGATCACGCGATCCATATCAACTAAACCATAACCGATCATCACGTGAAATGGAGTAGTTTTCAATGGTGAACATCACTATGTTGATCATATCTACTATATGATTCACGCTCGACCTTTCGGTCTCAGTGTTCCGAGGCCATATCTGCATATGCTAGGCTCGTCAAGCTTAACCCGAGTATTTTGCGTGTGCAAAACTGGCTTGCACCCGTTGTAGATGAACGTTGACCTTATCACACCCGCTCATCACGTGGTGTCTCGGCACGACAAACTTTGGCAACAGTGCATACTCAGGGAGAACACTTTTACCTTGAAATTTAGTGAGATATCATCTTATAATGCTACCGTCAAACAAAGCAAAATAAGATGCATAAAGGATAAACATCACATGCAATCAATATAAGTGATATGATATGGCCATCATCATCTTGTGCTTGTGATCTCCATCTCCGAAGCACCGTCATGATCACCATCGTAGCATCGTTGTCGTCTCGCCAACTATTGCTTCTACGACTATCGCTACCTCTTAGTGATAAAGTAAAGCAATTACAGGGCGATTGCACTTCATACAATAAAGCGACAACCATATGGCTCCTCCTAGTTGCCGATAACTCCGTTAAAAAACATGATCATCTCATACAATAAATATAGCATCATGTCTTGACCATATCACATCACAACATGCCCTGCAAAAACAAGTTAGACGTCCTCTACTTTGTTGTTGCAAGTTTTACGTGGCTGTTACGGGCTGAGCAAGAACCGTTCTTACCTACGCATCAAAACCACAACGATAGTTCGTCAAGTTAGTGTTGTTTTAACCTTCGCAAGGACCGGGCGTAGCCACACTCGGTTCAACTGAAGTTGGAGAAACTGACACCCGCCAGCCACCTGTGTGTAAAGCACGTCGGTAGAACCAGTCTCGCGTAAGCGTATGCGTAATGTCGGTCCGGGCCACTTCATCCAACAATACCTCCGAACCAAAGTATGACATGCCGGTAAGAAGTATGACTTGTATCGCCCACAACTCACTTGTGTTCTACTCGTGCATATAACATCTACGCAATAACCTGGCTCGGATGCCATTGTTGGGGAACGTAGTAATTTCAAAAAAATCCTACGCACACACAGGATCATGGTGATGCATAGCAACGAGAGGGGAGAGTGTGTCTACGTACCCTCGTAGACCGAATGAGGAAGCGTTAGCATAACGCGGTTGATGTAGTCGTACGTCTTCATGATCCGACCGAACCAAGTACAGAACGCACGGCACCTCCGAGTTCTGCACATGTTTAACTCTATGACGTCCCGCGAGCTCCGATCCAGCAAACCTTCACAGGAGAGTTTTGTTAGCACGACAGCATGGTGACGGTGACGATGATGCTACCGACGCAGGGCTTCGCCTAAGCACCGCTACGATATAATCAAGGTGGATTATGGTGGAGGGGGGCACCGCACACGGCTAAGAGATCAATGATCAATCGTTGTGTCTATGGGGTGCCCCCTGCCCCCGTATATAAAGGAACAAGGGGAGGAGGCGGCCGGCCAGGGAGAGGCACGCCAAGAGGGAGTCCTACTCCCACTAGGAGTAGGACTCCTCATTTTTCCTAGTAGTAGGAGAGGGGGAAGGAAAGGGAGAGGAGAAGGAAAGAGGGGGCCGGCCCCCCTTGCCCTAAACCAATTCGGTTTGGGACTTGGGGGGCGCGCCCCACACTCCCCTTTCTGCCCTCTATTTCCACTAAGGCCCATGTAGGCCCACTAAGCCCCCTAGGGGGTTCTGTAACCCCCCGGTACTCTGGTATATGTCCGAAACCTTCCAGAACCTTTCTGGTGTCCGAACATAGTCGTCCAATATATCGATCTTTACGTCTCGACCATTTCGAGACTCCTCGTCATGTCCATGATCATATCCGGGACTCCGAACTGCCTTCGGTACATCAAAACACAAAAACTCATAATACCGATCGTCACCGAACTTTAAGCGTGCGGACCCTACGGGTTCGAGAAATATGTAGACATGACTGAGACACGTCTCTGGTCAATAACCAATAGCGGAACCTAGATGCTCATATTGGCTCCCACATATTCTACGAAGATCTCTATCGGTCAAACCGCATAACAACATATGTTGTTCCTATTGGGGAACGTAGTAATTTCAAAAAAATTCCTACGCACACGTAAGATCATGGTGATGCATAGCAACGAGAGGGGAGAGTGTTGTCCATGTACCCTCGTAGACCGAAAGCGGAAGCGTTAGCACAACGCGATTGATGTAGTCGTATGTCCTCACGATCCGACCGATCAAGTACCGAACGTACGTCACCTCCGAGTTTAGCACACGTTCAGCCCGATGACATCCCTCGAACTCCGATCTAGCCGGGTGTTGAGGGAGAGTTTCGTCAGCACAATGGCGTGGTGACGATGATGATGTTCTACCGACGCAGGGCTTCGCCTAAGCACCGCTACAGTATTATCGAGGTGGACTATGGTGGAGGGGGGCACCGCACACGGCTAAAAGATCAAACGATAAATTGTTGTGTCTATGGGGTGCCCCCTGCCCCCTTATATAAAGGAGCAAGGGGCGGTGTGGGTGGCCAAGGAGAGGGCGCGCCAGGAGGAGTCCTACTCCCACCGGGAGTAGGACCCCCCCTTTCCTAGTTGGAATAGGATTCGGGAGAAGGAAAGAGAGAGGGGAAGAAGGAAAGAGGGGGCCGGCCGCCCTTGCCCTAAACCAATTCGGCTTGGGCCTTGGGGGGCGCGCCCCACACTCCCCTTGCTTCCCTCTATTTCCACTAAGGCCCACATAGGCCCATTAAGCTCCCGGGGGGTTCCAGTAACCTCCCGGTACTCTGGTAAAATCCCAATTTCACCCGGAACACTTCCGGTATCCAAACATAGGCTTCCAATATATCAATCTTCATGTCTCGGCCATCTCGCTACCGGCAAGTCTCTTTACTTGTTTCGTAATACATCATCCCGCAACTAACTCATTAGTTGCAAGGCTTATGTGTTGTGCATTATCGAGAGGGCCCAGAGATACCTCTCTGACAATCGTAGTGACAAATCCTAATCTCGACATACGCCAACCCAACAAGTACCTTTGGAGACACCTATAGAGCACCTTTATAATCACCCAGTTACGTTGTGACGTTTGGTAGCACACAAAGTGTTCCTCCGGTAAACGGGAGTTGCATAATCTCATAGTCATAGGAACATGTATAAGTCATGAAGAAAGCAATAGCAACAAACTAAATGATCAAGTGCTAAGCTAACGGAATGGGTCAAGTCAATCACATCATTCTCCTAATGATGTGATCCCGTTAATCAAATGACAACCCATGTCAATGGTTAGAAAACTTAACCATCTTTGATCAACGATCTAGTCAAGTAGAGGCATACTAGTGACGCTCCGTTTGTCTATGTATTCACACATGTATTATGTTTCCGGTTAATACAATTCTAGCATGAATAATAAACATTTATCATGATATAAGGAAATAAATAATAACTTTATTATTGCCTCTAGGGCATATTTCCTTCAGTCTCCCACTTGCACTAGAGTCAATAATCTAGATTACACAGTAATGATTCTAACACCCATGGAGCCTTGGTGTTGATCATGTTTTGCTCGTGGAAGAGGCTTAGTCAACGGGTCTGCAACATTCAGATCCGTATGTATCTTGCAAATTTCTATGTCTCCCACATGGACTAAATCCCGGATGGAATTGAAGCGTCTCTTGGTGTGCTTGGTTCTCTTGTGAAATCTGGATTCCTTCGCCAAGGCAATAGCTCCAGTATTGTCACAAAAGATTTTCATTGGACCCGATGCACTAGGTATGACACCTAGATCGGATATGAACTCCTTCATACAGACTCCTTCATTTTCTGCTTCTGAAGCAGCTATGTACTCCGCTTCACATGTAGATCCCGCCACAACGCTTTGTTTAGAATTGCACTAACTAACAGCTCCACCGTTCAACGTAAACACGTATCCGGTTTGCGATTTAGAATCGTCCGGATCAGTGTCAAAGCTTGCATCAATGTAACCGTTTACGATGAGCTCTTTGTCACCTCCATAAATTAGAAACATATCCTTAGTCCTTTTCAGGTATTTCAGGATGTTTTTGACCGCTGTCCAGTGATCCACTCCTGGATTACTTTGGTACCTCCCTGCTAGACTTATAGGAAGGCACACATCAGGTCCGGTACACAGCATTGCATACATGATAGAGCCTATGGCTGAAGCATAGGGAACATCTTTTATTTCCTCTCTATCTTCTGCAGTGGTCGGGCATTGAGTCTTACTCAACTTCACACCTTGTAACACAGGCAAGAACCCTTTCTTTGCTTGATCCATTTTGAACTTCTTCAAAACTTTGTCAAGGTATGTGCTTTGTGAAAATCCAATTAAGCGTCTTGATCTATCTCTATAGATCTTGATGCCCAATATATAAGCAGCTTCACCGAGGTCTTTCATTGAAAAACTCTTATTCAAGTATCCCTTTATGCTATCCAGAAATTCTATATCATTTCCAATCAGCAATATGTCATCCACATATAATATCAGAAATGCTACAGAGCTCCCACCCACTTCCTTGTAAATACAGGCTTCTCCAAAAGTCTATATAAAACCAAATGCTTTGATCACACTATCAAAGCGTTTATTCCAACTCCGAGAGGCTTGCACCAGTCCATAAATGGATCGCTTGAGCTTGCACACTTTGTTAGCTCCCTTTGGATCGACAAAACCTTCCGGTTGCATCATATACAACTCTTCTTCCAGAAATCCATTCAGGAATGAAGTTTTGACATCCATTTGCCAAATTTCATAATCATAAAATGCAGCAATTGCTAACATGATTCGGACAGACTTAAGCATCGCTACAGGCGAGAAAGTCTCTTAGTAGTCAATCCCTTGAACTTGTCGAAAACCTTTCGCAACAAGTTGAGCTTTGTAGACAGTAACATTACCGTCAGCGTCAGTCTTCTTCTTGAAGATCCATTTATTCTCAATTGCTTGCCGATCATCGGGCAAGTCAACCAAAGTCCATACTTTGTTCTCATACATGGATCCCATCTCAGATTTCATGGCCTTAAGCCATTTTGCGGAATCTGGGCTCACCATCACTTCTTCATAGTTCGTAGGTTCATCATGATCTAGTAGCATGACTTCCAGAATAGGATTACTATACCATTCTGGTGCGGATCTTACTCTGGTTGATCTACGAGGTTCAGTAACAACTTGATCTGAAGTTTCATGATCATCATCATTAACTTCCTCACTAATTGGTGTAGGTGTTGTAGAAACCGTTTTCTGCGATGAACTACTTTCCAATAAGGGAGCAGGTACGGTTACCTCATCAAGTTCTACTTTCCTCCCACTCACTTCTTTCGAGAGAAACTCCTTCTCCAGAAATGTTCTGAATTTAGCAACAAAAGTCTTGCCTTCGGATCTGTGATAGATGGTGTACCCAATAGTCTCCTTTGGGTATCCTATGAAGACACATTTCTCCGATTTGGGTTCGAGCTTATCAGGTTGAAGCTTTTTCACATAAGCATCGCAGCCCCAAACTTTAAGAAATGACAACCTTGGTTTCTTGCCAAACCACAGTTCATAAGGCGTCGTCTCAACGGATTTCGATGGTGCCCTATTTAACGTGAATGCGGCCGTCAATAAAGCATAACCCCAAAACGATAGCGGTAAATCAGTAAGGGACATCATAGATTGCACCATATCTAGTAAAGTACGATTACGACGTTCGGACACACCATTACGTTGTGGTGTTCCGGGTGGCGTGAGTTGCGAAACTATTCCGCATTGTTTCAAATGAAGACCAAACTCATAACTCAAATATTCTCCTCCACGATCTGATCATAGAAACTTTATTTTCTTGTTACGATGATTTTCTACTTCACTCTGAAATTCTTTGAACTTTTCAAATGTTTCAGACTTATGGTTCATTAACTAGATATACCCATATCTGCTTAAATCATCTGTGAAGGTGAGAAAATAATGATATCCGCCACGAGCCTCAATATTCATCGGACCACATACATCTGTATGGATGATCTCCAACAAATCTATTGCTCTCTCCATAGTTCCGGAGAACGGCATTTTAGTCATCTTGCCCATGAGGCACGGTTCGCAAGTACCAAGTGATTCATAATCAAGTGGTTCCTAAGGTCCATCAGTATGGAGTTTCTTCATGCGCTTTACTCCGATATGACCTAAACGGTAGTGCCACAAATAAGTTGCACTATCATTATCAACTCTGCATCTTTTTGCTTCAATATTATGAATATGTGTATCACTACTATCGAGATTTAACAAAAATAGACCATTCTTCAAGGGTGCATGACCATAAAAGATATTACTCATATAAATAGAACAACCATTATTCTCTGATTTAAATGAATAAACGTCTCGCATCAAACAAGATCTAGATATAATGTTCATGCTCAACGCTGGCACCAAATAACAATTATTTAGGTCTAATACTAATCTCGAATGTAGATGTAGAGGTAGCGTGCCGACCGCGATCACATCGACTTTGGAACCATTTCCCATGCGCATCGTCACCTCGTCCTTAGCCAATCTTCGCTTAATCTGTAGCCCCTATTTCGAGTTGCAAATGTTAGCAACAGAACCAGTATCAAATACCCAGGTGCTACTGTGAGCATTAGTAAGGTACACATCAATAACATGTGTATCACATATACCTTTGTTCACTTTGCCATCCTTCTTATCCGCAAAATACTTGGGGCAGTTCCGCTTCCAATGACCAGTCTTCTTGCAGTAGAAGCACTCAGTCTCAGGCTTAGGTCCAGACTTGGTTTTCTTCTCCTGAGCAGCAACATGTTTGTTGTTCTTCTTGAAGTTCCCCTTCTTCTTCCCTTTTCCCTTTTTCTTGAAACTGGTGGTCTTATTGAACATCAACACTTGATGCTCCTTCTTGAATTCTACCTCCGTGGCCTTTAGCATCGCGAAGAGCTTGGGAATAGTCTTATTCATCCCTTGCATGTTATAGTTCGTCACGAAGCTTTTGTAGCTTGGTGGCAGTGATTGAAGAACTCTGTCAATGACACTATCAACAGGAAGATTAACTCCCAGTTGAGTCAAGTGATTATGATACCCAGACATTTTGAGTATATGTTCACTGACAGAACTATTCTCCTCCATCTTGCAGCTATAGAACTTACTAGAGACTTCATATCTCTCTATCCGGGCATTTGCTTGAAATATTAACTTCAACTCCTGGAACATCTCATATGCTCCGTGACGTTCAAAACATTGTTGAAGACCCGGTGCTAAGCCGTAAAGCATGGCACACTGAACTATCAAGTAGTCATCAGCTTTGCTCTGCCAGACGTTTATAACATCTGGTGTTGCTCCTACAGCAGGCTTGGCACTTAGCGGTGCTTCCAGGACGTAATTTTTTTGTGCAGCAATGAGGATAATCCTCAAGTTATGGACCGAGTCCGTGTAATTGCTATCATCATCTTTCAACTTTGCTTTCTCAAGGAACGCATTAAAATTCAATGGAACAACAGCACGGGCCATCTATCTACAATCAACATAGACAAGCAAGATACTATCAGGTACTAAGTTCTTGATAATTTAAGTTCAATTAATCATATTACCTAAGAACTCCCACTCAGATAGACATCCCTCTAATCCTCTAAGTGATCACGTGATCCAAATCAACTAAACCATGTCCGATCATCACGTGAGATGGAGTAGTTTCAATGGTGAACATCACTATGTTGATCATATCTACTATATGATTCACGCTCGACCTTTCGGTTTCCGTGTTCCGAGGCCATGTCTGTTATATGCTAGGCTCGTCAAGTTTAACCTGAGTATTCCACATGTGCAACTGTTTTGCACCTGTTGTATTTGAACGTAGAGCCTATCACACCCGATCATCACTTGGTGTCTCAGCACGAAGAACTTTCGCAACGGTGCATACTCAGGGAGAACACTTATACTTTGATAATTTAGTGAGGGATCATCTTATAATGCTGTCGTCAATCAAAGCAAGATAAGATGCATAAAAGATAAACATCACATGTAATAAATATAAGTGATATGATATGGCCATCATCATCTTGTGCTTGTGATCTCCATCTCCGAAGCACCGTCATGATCACCATCGTCACCGGCGTGACACCTTGATCTCCATCGTAGCATCGTTGTCGTCTCGCCAATCTTATGCTTCCACGACTATCGCTACCGCTTAGTGATAAAGTAAAGCATTACAGGGCGATTGCATTGCATACAATAAAGCGACAACCATATGGCTCTTGCCAGTTGCCGATAACTCGGTTACAAAACATGATCATCTCATACAATAAAATTTAGCATCATGTCTTGACCATATCACATCACAACATGCCCTGTAAAAACAAGTTAGACGTCCTCTACTTTGTTGTTGCAAGTTTTACGTGGCTGCTACGGGCTTAGCAAGAACCGTTCTTACCTACGCATCAAAACCACAACGATAGTTTGGCAAGTTGGTGCTGTTTTAACCTTCGCAAGGACCGGATGTAGCCACACTCGGTGAAACTAAAGTTGGAGAAACTGACACCCGCCAGCCACCTGTGTGCAAAGCACGTCGGTAGAACCAGTCTCGCATAAGCATACGCGTAATGTCGGTTCGGGCCGCTTCATCCAACAATACCGCCGAACCAAAGTATGACATGCTGGTAAGCAGTATGACTTATATCGCCCACAACTCACTTGTGTTCTACTCGTGCATATGACATCTATGCATAAAACCTGGCTCTGATACCACTGTTGGCGAACGTAGTAATTTCAAAAAAATTCCTATGCACACGCAAGATCATGGTGATGCATAGCAACGAGAGAGTAGAGTGTTGTCCACGTACCCTCGTAGACCGAAAGCCGAAGCGTTAGCACAACGCCGTTGATGTAGTCGCACGTCCTCATGATCCGACCGATCAAGTACCAAACGTACGGCACCTCCGAGTTCAGCACACGTTCAGCCCGATGACGTCCCTCGAACTCCGATCCAGCCGATTGTTGACGGAGAGTTTTGTCAGCACGACGGCGTGGTGACGATGATGATGTTCTATCGACGTAGGGCTTCGCCTAAGCACTGCTACAGTATTATCGAGGTGGACTATGGTGGAGGGGGGCACCGCACATGGCTAAAAGATCAAACGATCAATTTTTGTGTCTATGGGGTGCCCCCTGCCCCCTTATATAAAGGAGCAAGGGGCGGTGTGGTCGGCCAAGGAGAGGGCGCGCCAGGAGGAGTCCTACTCCCACCGGGAGTAGGACTCCCCCCTTTCCTAGTTGGAATATGATTCGGGAGAAGGAAAGAGAGAGGGGAAGAAGGAAAGAGGGGGCCGGCCCCCCTTGCCCTAAAACAATTCGGTTTGGACCATGGGGGGCACGCCCCACACTCCCCTTGCTTCCCTCTATTTCCACTAAGGCCCATGTAGGCCCATTAAGCTCCCGGGGGGTTCCGGTAACCTCCCGGTACTCCGGTAAAATGCCGTTTTCACTCGGAACACTCCCGATGTCCAAACATAGGCTTCCAATATATCAATATTTACGTCTCAACCACTTCGAGACTCCTCGTCATGTCCGTGATCACATCCGGGACTCCTAACAACCTTCGGTACATTAAAACATATAAACTCATAATATAACTATCATCGAAACGTTAAGCGTGCGGACCCTACGGGTTCGAGAACTATGTAGACATGACCGAGACATGTCTCCGGTCAATAACCAATAGTGGAACCTGGATGTTCATATTGGCTCCCACATATTCTACAAAGAGATTTTATCGGTCAGACCACATAACAACATACGTTGTTCCCTTTGTCATCGGTATGTTACTTGCCCGAGATTCGATCGTCGGTATCTCAATACCTAGTTCAATCTCGTTACCGGCAAGTCTCTTTACTCGTTTCATAATACATCATCCCGCAACTAACTCATTAGTTGCAATGCTTGCAAGGCTTATGTGATGTGCATTACCGAGAGGGCCCAGAGATACCTCTCCGACAATCGGAGTGACAAATCCTAATCTCGAAATACGCCAACCCAACAAGTACCTTTGGAGACACCTGTAAAGCACATTTATAATCACCCAGTTATGTTCTGACGTTTGGTAGCACAAAAAGTGTTCCTTCGGTAAACGGGAGTTGCATAATCTCATAGTCATAGGAACATGTATAAGTCATGAAGAAAGCAATAGCAACAAACTAAACGATCAAGTGCTAAGCTAACAGAATGGGTCAAGTCAATCACATCATTCTCCTAATGATGTGATCCCATTAATCAAATGACAACCCATGTCAACGGTTAGGAAACTTAACCATCTTTGATCAGCGAGCTAGTCAAGTAGAGGCATACTAGTGACACTCTGTTTGTCTATGTATTCACACATGTATTATGTTTCCGGTTAATACAATTCTAGCATGAATAATAAACATTTATCATGATATAAGTAAATAAATAATAACTTTATTATTGCCTCTAGGACATATTTCCTTCAGTTCCCTTTGTCATCGTTATGTTACTTGCCCGAGATTCGATCATTGGTATCTCAATACCTAGTTCAATCTCGTTACCGGCAAGTCTCTTTACTTGTTCCGTAATACATCATCCTGCAACTAACTCATTAGTTACAATGCTTGCAAGGATTATAGTGATGTGTATTACCGAGTGGGCCCAGAGATACCTCTCTGACAATCGGAGTGACAAATCCTAATCTTGAAATACGCCAACTCAACAAGTATCTTCGGAGACACCTGTAGAGCACCTTTATAATCACCCAGTTACGTTGTGACGTTTGGTAGCACACAAAGTGTTCCTCTGGTAAACGGGAGTTGCATAATCTCATAGTCATAGGAACATGTATAAGTCATGAAGAAAGCAGTAGCAACATACTTAACGATCAAGTGCTAAGCTCACGGAATGGGTCAAGTCAATCACATCATTCTCCTAATGATGTGATCCCGTTAATCAAATGACAACTCATGTCTATGGCTAGGAAATATAACCATCTTTGATCAACAAGCTAGTTAAGTAGAGACATACTAGTGACACTCTATTTGTCTATGTATTCACACATGTATCATGTTTCCGGTTAATATAATTCTAGCATGAATAATAAACATTTATCATGATATAAGGAAATAAATAATAACTTTATTATTGCCTCTAGAGCATATTTCCTTCAGTTAGGTCATCCACTTGAGGGAAAATTGCTACTGTCCTACAAAACTCTGCGCTTGAAGGCCCAACACGAGTCTACAAGAATAAAGTTGCGTAGTAGACATCAATCTCCAAGAGACCATTGTATTGAGAATCAAAAGAGAGAGAGAGAGAGAGAGAGAGTGGAAGCCATCTAGCTACTAACTACGGACCCGAAGGTCTACAAAGAACTACTCACGCATCGTCGGAGAGGCGCCAATGGAAGTGGTGAACCCCTCTGTTATGGTGTCTAGATTGGATCTGGTGGTTCTAGAGTCTGCGGCAGCTGTAATTGATTTTCGTCGACTCCCGTAGGATTTCTGGAATATTTGGGGTATTTATAGAGCAAAGAGGTGGTCCGGGGGGCACCCGAGGTGGGCACAACCCACCAGGGCGCGCCCTGGTGGGTTGTGCTCCCCTCGGAGCACCCCCAGGCGCTGCCTTGGCCCATTGGGTGTCTTTTGGTCCATAAAAAATCTTCGTGAAGTTTCGTTGCATTTGGACTCCATTTGGTATTGATTTCCTGCTATGTAAAAAACATGTAGAAAACAGCTACTAGCACTTGGCACTATGTCAATAGGTCAGTACCAAAAAAATGATATAAAATGATTATAAAACATCCAAGATTGATAATATAACATCATGGAACAATCAAAATTTATAGATACGTTGGAGATGTATCAATGCCCAGAGATACCTCTCTGATACTCGGAGTGACAAATCCTAATCTCGATCTATGCCAACTCAACAAACACCTTCGGAGACACCTGTAGAGCATCTTTATGATCACCCAGTTACGTTGTGATGTTTGATAGCACACAAGGTATTCCTCCGGTATTCGGGAGTTGCATAATCTCATAGTCGAAGGAATATGTATTTGACATGAAGAAAGCAATAGCAATAAACTGAACGATCATTATGCTAAGCTAACGGATGGGTCTTGTCCATCACATCATTCTCCTAATGATGTGCTCTCGTTATCAAATGACAACACATGTCTATGGTTAGGAAACCTTGACCATATTTGATCAACGAGCTAGTCTAGTAGAGGCTTACTAGGGACACGGTATTTGTTTATGTATTCACACATGTATTTAAGTTTCCGGTCAATACAATTATAGCATGAATAATAAACCTTTATCATGGTTAAGGAAATATAGTAATAACCATTTTATTATTACCTCTAGGGCATATTTCCATCAGAAGGAATATGTATTTGACATGAAGAAAGCAATAGCAATAAACTGAATGATCAATATGCTAAGCTAATGAATGGGTCTTGTCCATCACATCATTCTCCTAATGATGTGATCCCGTTATTAAATGACAACTCATGTCTATGGTTAGGAAACCTTAACCATCTTTGATCAATGAGATAGTCTACTAGAGGCTCACTAGGGACACGGTATTTGTTTATGTATCCACGCATGTATTTAAGTTTCCGGTCAACACAATTCTAACATGAATAATAAACCTTTATCATGATTTAGGAAATATAATAATAACCATTTTATTATTGCCTCTAGGGCATATTTCCATCAGCGGGTCCTTGCAATTTCCCTTCCTCGATGACATGTTGGATTTTGTCCCTTGGAGCTATTCAAAAAATAGAAAGTTTCCTGTTCAATCAACCTATGCTATGGAGTGGAAACACGAACATGGGAGAAAACTTAGAAGAATGGATAATATGGGACATCTAATTATTAATCCTATTTGGAGTGAGATTTGGAAGTTATCTTGCCCGTTGAAGGTATTTTTTTTCTTCATATTTTGCATGGAACTCTTTGGCAAATAGACACATAGAAGTTTCTCCCAATTTTCCTTCATGTTCCTTTGGATCAGAAGATACAAAACACATGTTATTTCAATGTCACAAAGCAAATGAGGTTTGGAAAGTGGCCAGGCTGGATCAAGTCATTAAAATAGCTTGCAAAGTTGATTATGCTGGTGAGGCTGTCCTAGAATATTTACTTTCGATACCTGAACATGAGTTGGCTATCTTGGGTATTCAGAATGTTCGTGGGATGATTGCAATTGCTACTTGGTATTTGTGGTGGGAAAGGCGAAAATTGGTCCATAAGGAGAAAACCTAAGATGCTAACCAGATTTCTATGGGGATTCACGCTATTACATTAAACTATGTTATAACTATATCACCTAAGGCTACTATGAAAAGAGGGGGTTGGACACAACCTCCGAGGGGGTTTGTAAAACTTAATGTGGTATATGCTCATGTGTCGCCGAGTACAACTGCAACATTGCCGGATATTCAAGAAAACAGTCCCAACGACCCTTAAAACCTTCTTATCTGTTATCCTAGGTAAATGGGACTTCTGTAAGTCCCATACTCTCATTAACCAAGTGTTTGCTTCATTGTTGTACTGTAAATCTCATATTCTCATTAACCAAGTGTTTGCTTCATTGTTGTACTTTAAGGTTGGCTGCAACTGGAACACGTGGGTCTTCTTAATGGTGTTTTCCCTAGGCTTTTGATTTAAGTGTGCATTTTTGCTGCCTCTATACATGGACCTACCTCTAGCAAAAAATTCTTGACATCGCCTTCAAGCTTTTGGTTTTATTAAAATATCCATGAGTCCCTACATGTCATCCCTTCTGTTGAGCCTCCCAACAAAAAAATGAGGCTCCTACATGTCATCATGTCATCGGTGCGAGCCGGTTGACGTTTGGGAGCAATCAGCTGGTGGATGCTAATCATTTGCATCTGTATTGCGGTACCGGGCTGGATATGACTGAGCAGGTGGGGTGCGGCACAGGGGGCCCGGAAGGAGAAAGGAGAGGAGATGAGGACTGAGTGGCTCCGCATGTAGTACAGTAGTGCGTTCTTCCCTTCGATTTCCTACAGACCTACATACTATTCGTAGTCGCCCCCTTTTATCGAGCTGTGATGCAGATGCTTGCGCATTGGCTTTGGCTTCAGAGGGATCGACCATGAAAATGAAGAGCACAAGATCGAAGACTGCCAACGTGCGCGGGCTCCTCTGTTCAAGCAGTTATCGTCTTCCGCTGATAAGCAGCAAGCGTGGTGACTGAGACGGACGGGAGGAAGTTTGGAGGCTCCCGACAAGGCGACAAGTGAGTACGTTCAATTTGTTTGCTGTTTCAGTGGGATTACCCGCGGAACTCGTTGTAATGTTAAATTTCTGACTGGTATGCAGTTCGATGTGTATGTGCCGTGGGGCAGCAGGATCCGCCTCTTGGCCTGGTTGCAGCGGGAGATCTCTATTGGGAAATTGAGAATTTTCCGTAGTGTGTGCGGAAGTGTCGTTCTTCTGAATCGAGCGAAGGGAGTTATAAAGGAAGATCTTGCCCTATTCTTTGCAATCTGAAGGCCTGATATTTCCTTTTAAGTTGAAGCTTGGTTTCCCAATGTTAACCTAGATCTGCAAGAACACGATCTTGCAGTTTTGGACTTCGTCACAATATATCACCAAAATTAATCAAGTTCTTGTATTTGGAGATAGAGAGGCACAATCCAGGCTCCGCGCTCTAGAGAAATTGAAGACCTTCTGGGGTTCTTATCCATGGAGCAGCAGCAGAGCTTCGAGGAGAGGACGAGCAAAGACAGCCCCGAGAAGATGGGTGACAGTGCGCTCCACCTTGCAGCAAGGGCCGGAAATGCTGCCCTTGTGCAGAAGATCTTTGCGGACTGCGATCCGGAGCTGGTCGCGGAATTGACTGACCATCAGAACCAGGACGGTGAGACAGCGCTGTATGTTTCCGCGGAGATGGGGCATGTCGAGGTTGTGTGTGAAATTCTGAAGGTTTGTGATCTGCATTCAGCATTTCTCAAGGCACACAACAGCTTTGATGCATTCCATATTGCAGCAAAGCAGGGCCATCTAGGTTAGTTCTTTACTTCTTTCCTTTCATCACTAATTCTTGTATATTGTTGAGTTTAACCACAATGTGCTATGTTTGTCAAGTCATTTATTGGACGATTATGGTTGTGTGAATTGGAATTCTTCAGTACTCCTTAGTTGGATTGTTTATAGTTGTGATTTTCTTTGTCTTGTATACAGTGACTTGTATTTCATTACCTTTGTCCCCAAAGCATTTACCAGGTGTCCGCTTTTGCATTCAATGTTTAAGAAATTTATCTGGGTGATTTGGTCCATATTCCAGCCTATATTGCCTGGTTTTCTTGGTATGGCAGGCAAAAGTGACCATGGATTCACAGTTTTATGTAGGATTTGTTGCTGTCGCGATATGCTTATAAAAAATTGATGTTGATGTATCCAAATCAGGGTATCTGATATGATTGATTAGCGAGATAATTAAATGTTGCATCTTCGTGCTTTTTTTTTTGTGCCAGCAATTTGTGCTAGAACAAATCAGCTCATGCAATTTATAATAGAAGGCAGTGGAGAAGAGCAAACCACTGTCCTACTCCTGATCCTAAGTTCCTAACTACTACTCCCTCTTCCATAATTTTGAACTAAAACCATGACAAGAATTATGGGACGGAGGGAGTATGATAGTTGTATCTTTGTGGATGTTTGGCTTAATGTTATTGTCAAGTTATTTCGGCTCATATACATGTCCCATGCTTTGTTTCGCAGTTGTTTTGCAGGAGCTACTGAAGGCTTTTCCTGCATTAGCTATGACAACAAATTCAGTAAATGCCACAGCTTTATACACTGCCGCACTTCACCGCCACATTGGTATTGTCAATCTTCTACTGGATACAGACCCAAGACTTGCCAGGATTGCAAGAAATAATGGGAAGACAGCTCTGCATATAGCAGCAAGACTGGGCAATGTGGAGGTGGTAGTGTTGTTGTTGAATAAAGATCCGGCGACTGTTTTCAGAATAGACAGGAAGGGACAAACAGCAGTGCACATGGCTTCCAAAGGCCACAATGCTGAAATTCTGCTTGAGCTACTGAAGCCCGATGTCTCAGTAATCCATTTGGAAGATAACAAGGGGGACAGGCCACTGCATGTTGCAACGCGGAAGGGAAAAACCATTGTAGGTTACCATATCTCTAAAATATCTTCTGTTTTCTTCATTATTTCATTCTTCAGATGTTAACAATTTGTTGTTGCATATTATTTCTTGTTCATCCTATGTTCATTTGCAAAGTTTGCCTGCTTAAACCAGCAATATTATATTTTCTAGAACATAAAGTATCTAAAGCAATTTACACTACATTATGTACACAAATAATGAAAAGACTTCCTTTCATAGACTTGAGAGAACTATGAAGTTCTAAGCAGTTTCAACCAGAATTTCAGTGGACTTATGTATATGTACTTACGATTTTAAGATTTTTTCTTAGTAATTTGATCCTTTTTCTGATATTCGCATAATTCCTTACAGATAGTTCAGACGCTAATATCCATTGAAGAGATTGATATCAATGCAATCAATGGAGCTGGAGAGACCGCTTTTGCCATTGCAGAGAAACTGGGTAATGAAGAGCTTGTAAACATCCTGAGGGAGGCTGGTGGAGTAACCGCAGAAGAGCAAGTAAATCCTCCGAAATCAATCAAGCGTTTTAAGCAAACACATGATGTCCAATCGCAGATCAAGCAAAAGCGTCGGACAAATATGCACTTCCACACGATCAGGAAGAGTAGTCAAAAGCTCCACACTGAGGCTCCAGTCTGCGCTTTGGCAGACGCCATGTTCAGACTTCCTGCAAAGCTCGATGAGCTACTGATTAGCCACGTCCACATGCTTCCTAGGGGTGCGGAGGATGAGATACCTCTCATCAAGCAAGATCTGGAAGAGATAATGGCCATTCTGCAGGAGCACGACCACCCAGGGAGAGCGGAAGACCGTGCTATGACGAGCAAGTGCCTGACCAAGGAGGTGCGCGAGCTGTCATACGACATGGAGGATAGCGTCGACCAGTACGTGCACGCCGTCGACACCAAGAGAAGGATTGTTCCTCGCCGTAAAAAGTACAAGATCACCTGTCGTAGGGGCAAGACCACTGCGCGGCTCCCGGAGAAGCTTAAGTGGCGTATATGGATGGCCAACAAGATCAGGGAGTTCAGTGTGCGCTCGCAAGAGGCGCTGCAGCGGTACAGCCTATTTAACCACCCTGGTGCTCATGGCATCAGCACGTCTGCTACTTCTACGAGACATGATGTGTCTTTTGGCTCTTGGTATCCCACACCGTGTGGGGAGCTTGTCGGTATAGATGGACATTTGAATACTCTTGAAGCGTGGTTGGGTAAGGATGGGGAGCAGCAGCTCAAGGTGGTATCTGTTGTTGGATCTGGAGGGGTTGGTAAGACCACACTTTCCAAAGAGCTGTACCGTAGAATCAGAGGGCAATTCGAGTGCCAGGCATTTGTGAGGACGTCCCGGAAGCCCGACATCAGGAGGCTTCTCATCAGCTTGCTCTCACAAGTCCGGCCACACCAAACCCCTCACACTTGGAAATTGCATAGTCTAATTGCCGATATCAGGACACATCTCCACGATAAGAGGTATACATGTCTCTTGATTCATAAGAATTACATTTTCTGGACAGGAATTTAATCTTGTGAGCAGGCCCTTACTGTGATTTTTCCATTATACAAACATGTTACTACGGCATCTTAGTGCACCAAAATGGTTTGTGGTTCGATTTCTTCCTTAGTTCAACGATATTTCGGTGGTGGTGAAGATTTGAAGTCACTGATAATATTTTTGTATGCAGCTATGCTGAGCCACTTTTTTTTCCTTCCAGTCCAGTAAGTATAGAGTGGCAGATTTCCAATGCGTTATTAGGCTGACAACTGTGCTAAAACATTCCTCAGGTACTTGATCGTCATTGATGATGTATGGGCTACACAAACATGGGATATCATTAATCGTGCTTTGCCGGCTGGTAATCTTTGCAGTAGAATTCTAATAACGACAGAAGTCGAAGATGTAGCTCTGAAATGTTGTGGTTATGACTCTAGGCATGTTCTTATGGTGAAACCACTTGGTTACGATGATTCAAGCAAATTATTTTTCAGCACAGCTTTTGGACTACAATATGAATGTCCTCCAGAACTCTGTGACGCTGCACATAACATTGTGAGGAAATGTGCTGGTTCACCACTAGCAATGGTTACTGTTGCTAGTCTTTTAGTAAGCCAGATTGGCAAACCAGAGAAATGGGATTATGTAAATGAAATCTTAGGTCACGGTTTGAGCACATATCCTAGCTCGGAAGGAATGAAACAAGTACTAAACCTTAGTTACAAGAATCTTCCTCATTATTTGAAGGCATGTGTGATGTATCTCAGTATATATGAAGAGGGCTACATAATTCAGAAAGATGATTTGGTAAAGCAATGGATAGCTGAAGGTCTTATCCTAGCAACAGAAGAGAAAGACAAAGAGGAAATATCAAGGAGATATTTTGATGACCTTATCAGTAGCAGAATGATCCTACCTGTATATACAAATGACAACGATGATGTTTTGTCCTGCACACTGCATCACATGGTACTTGATTTTATCAAACACAAGTCCTTAGAAGAGAATTTTGTCATCGCAATAGATCATAGTCAGACAACTGCACCACTCGCAGACAAGGTTCGTCGACTGTCTCTCCACTTTGGTAATGCAGAAGCAACGCCACCAACAAATATGAGACTATCACAAGTTCGGACTCTCGCATTTTTCGGGGTCATTGAGTGTTTTCCTTCCGTTATAGAGTTTCGGCTTCTTCAAGTCCTAATCCTACATCTTTTTGGCGATGATGAAAGTGTCAGTTTTGATCTCACTGGAATATCTGAGCTTTTTCGGTTGAGATATTTGCATGTCACATGTAATGCCACCTTAGAAGTACCACAAACTCAGATGCGAGGTTTACAATATTTGGAGACACTGAAAATAGATGCAAGAGTAAGTGCAGTTCCGTCGGACATTGTTCATTTGCCGAGCTTGTTGCACCTCAGTCTTCCTGTTGGGACAAATCTACCAAATGGTATTGACCATATGACATCGCTTTGCACACTTGAATATTTTGATATAAATGTTAACTCAATGGAGAATGTGCACAGCCTTGGTGAGCTGACCAATCTTCAGGATCTTCGGCTCACATGTTCTACAGTTCCTTCTTCTTACTTAAAGAGTAAAATCGATAGTATGGGCTCTATTCTTGCGAACCTCAGCAACCTCAGGTCTGTAACTCTGAAGTCTTCAGGTATTCTGGAGAGTGAACCTTACAGCATGATCATTTCCTGTGATGGCTTGAGCAGCGTTTCCTCTCCTCCAGCTCTTCTTCAAAGATTTGAGTGGTTGCCACGCATTTGTACCTTCTCCAGCATCCCTAAGTGGATTAGCCATCTCAACAAGCTCTGCATTTTAAAGATTGGGCTTAGGGAATTAGTGAGCAATGATGTCGCTGCTCTGAGAGGATTGCCTGCACTAACTGTTTTGTCGTTATATGTCCGAGCAAAGCCCGCAGAAAAAATTGTCTTTACTAGGGCAGGATTCTTGGTTCTCAAGTGCTTCAAGTTCAGGTGCAGTGTACCTTGGCTGGAATTTGAGGTGGATGCAATGCCTAATCTCTTGAAACTCAAGCTAAGTTTTGATGCCCATGGAGTAGATCAACATCGTACTATACCTGTCGGCATGGTGCACTTAACAGGCCTTAAGGAAATCTCTGCAAAAATTTGGGGTGCTGGTGCCAATGAAAGAAGGGCTGCAAAATCAGCGCTGATTGATGCTATAAAAATGCATTCGGGATGTCCCACCTCCAGCATACAGTGTTTAGATGGGATGTTCAGTGGTAAGGATGATAATAATAGCGGGATACAAGAGGAAGAACACTTGACTCTGCAAAAGCAATACAATATCAAGGAGGAAGACTTGATGGAACAGCATAAAGTCCGTCAAAAAGGCACGTGCGAAGATGCTCACAGAAGGTATGATGATGATTTCTCTCATTCATGTGCTTTGCTAAGTGAGTTTTGGTGGTGGCTAAACGCTTTGCTGCCATTAGGTTTTCTGCATTTTCAGATTGGAAAGCTGTTGCGGACAAGCAACCTAACAGTAGGTATGTATTTGTCAGTAGTAATTAATTATAACTGAAATAAACATATTTTGTTCTTGCTCTTGCTTCGTTCAATATCCTAATAGATGCTAAAGCTACTCAGGGATGCCACGTCTGTTGCCTTTTAAATCCTCCATGTTTTCTGATGGGCAGAGTGCACCATCCGTGCCGGGTTGGGAAGACGACCGGACTGTCAACATCAAGGAAGTGGACAGCATGGCTGAAGACAGAGACACAGAAATACAAGAGCATGGATAAAGACTCCAATAAACAGCATGTCCGAGGTGGTAAGCGGAAGCGGGAGTACGGCGGGATTTTCTGGTGATGAGGTTGGCATGCCAGACCCGGACCGCGATGGCTACGAATTTGACCCCGAGTTTGAGGTCAGCGCTTTCTTGGCCTAGTGAGATTTGATCATCTCCTCGCAGGGGGCGGACGGGGCCACGATTTGAGCACACGGAGGGCCAAGCCATGTTAGTATTTATATAAGGCCATGCATATCCCATGGTGCCTTGTTATCGGTTCTATGGGTTGCTCTGCTTGGGGCGATGGTGTGTGGTTGACCCATGGTGCCTTGTCAGTTGGGAGGGAGGAATCCGTTGATCCAATGTGCTCGGAGGCTAAGTGCCCCGGCGACTGCTCCTCCTCTTCCATTGCTCAGTCCCCAGGCTTAGTCCAGAGGAGCCGCTTGTTTTCGACGCGGGGCGCATGATGGGGGCCTTCGGCAGGCCCGATGTTCTAGTTGAGCCTCCGGTTGGGGTGTGCGGTGTTGTTGCGAAGGGGACACAGACTAAAGCAACGCCATTATCTCTAGAGGATTCTCTCACCAAGGTTACTTGTGCACTATCACAACCTCTGCTTGGCACCCTGGCGCCTTTGCATGGGGAGAAGGATGACGGGCGACAAAGCGGGCGTCTGGAAAAGAAGAACAAGGTGTGCAACATTCTGACGTCCAAGTGCGCGGAGCACAGGTTGTTAGAGACTTTTGGTGAGCTGCCGGAGGTCAGCGAAGCGGAGGGCCCTAAGCAAAAGATGAAAGCATATCTAGACATGTATAAAAAACCGCTTTCACCGCAAGTGATCAAGGGGTTGAGGACTTTGGCGGGCATCACAGAAAAGTCAAAGTTGAACCTTTCAGCATGTTTTCCACTTGATAATGTTAGCACGTAATGCTTTCAGGCTGAGACAGAAGTGCCACTCGATATGTACGATTTAATCACCGATACCATAATTAGAGCAGCTCCAACAATTCCTTCAAAAAACTTCCCGATTTCGCTGAATTTTAGAGGAAGTTTCCCGCAAAGTACTTTCGTCGCATCCCGTAAAACATCTGCCCCTAAATTTATTTTTATTTTATTTTTCATTAAACGAAACGAAATAATGGCCTAGGGCCCGCCAACAAGTGACACGCGTGATGGCCTTCGGCGGGGCGACAGTGGCGAGGTGGCGTTCCGACGGCGGGGCAATGGAAAGGCGGCGTTCTGAAGGCATGGCGGTGGCAAGGTGGTGTTCTTGCAACGGGCAGGGCGGCGGCGACGAAGCGATGTTCCAGCGGCGACGACGAGCGAGTGGCGCGTCGAGAGGTTTTAGGTGGTTACCTTGCCGCCAAAAGTTTATGGGAAACAAAACTTCCCCTAGACCTGAAGGAAGTTGGGGTCAAGTTTACAAGATCCTGTAAATTTATTGCACGTTTACGGGGTTTTCTGGAGATGATTTTTGGCCTAAATTTTACTTTACGGATACATGATCTGTTAGGGTTGCTCTTAGGCCGGGGCATAAAAGACGAGAGCTCCTAGTTGACGCTCGTGCGTCAACCAGGTGTAGATTTGCTAAAGTCTACATGAATGGGCCCACTTCACCAAGAACTTGTTTTTTAAATATTTTTCTCTTTGGTTATTTAGTCAGTTTTTCAGTGAAAAACCAGCTATTGTTTTTCAGAAGATAGAAAATTTTATAACCTATTAAAATAGGAAAATATATTTTCAAAAAAATTATATTATATGTTTTATAAAAGTTCAATGTATATTAAAAAATTATTCACCGTGTATTAAAAATATGTTCGGTTTGTATAAAGAATGGTCATCATATGTTAAAAAATGTTCAGTGTATATAACAAAAATGTTCATCATATATAAAAATATATATTCAGTTTATGTTTTGAAGAAAATTTACCTTATGCTAAAAAAAGTTCAGTGTGCTTTGGAAAAATGTTCATTGCATGCTAAAAAAGGTTCAGTGTGCATTTGAAAAAGTTCACCATATACTGCAAACCTATAAAAATGCAAAAATATATAAAAAAAGAAAACACAACATCTCAGAAAAGAAAACGTAAAAAACGAAATAGAAGCAGCTAGTTAAGTGGGCTGGCCCATCTGAAGGTTCCTTCAGTGAAGTCTCCCTTATATCACGCGCTCGGGCGTCACCTAGGATTGACCATAAAAGACCGAGTAGAGAGGATGGCATCCGACCATGTGTGGTCCTCTCATGGGCCTATTTTTCTTTCGAGATCCTTTGCTTAGGATTGACCATAAGCAAAGGAGATATAAGGGAGACTTCACTGACCTTGACTTCACAACCTCTGTTTGGCACACTCGTGGCAACATTCACTCTTGCACTGCAATGTTGCGAGGTGCGTATGGGCTCTTCAGAACCCTGACCTTGTTGAAGCAATAAACTGTACCACGGAGCCTGGTGGCAAACGCTAGGTTTTTGCACTAATAGAGGCGCTCCTAGACAGAGATTTTATTCAGATGCTGATTACCCTATGGGCGATCTTGTATTCCCGGCGTCAACCTCTGCATGAACATATCTTTCAAAGTCCATATGCCACGCACCATTTTATCTTCAAGTATATACACGAGCTAGAAGCATGCAAGCCCAAGACCACGAGTATAGTAATTAAGTACTGGAACTTTGATTTGAGCAAAGCCAAGATGGCTCCCTCCGCCTCATGGGATTGCCAAAATTAGGGTTGACGCCCTCAGGTACTATGGGTTTCTTCTCGGCATATTGCCGGTTGGAGCCACACCGCCCGCACGCCCACACGCTGGCAATGCATGCTGGCACGCCACGCCCTGTTGGCAAAAAAAGGAGCACTTTAGCGATTGATTTAATCCCTAAGCAAATCAAGAGCATGACAAGCACAACATGAAGCTCATACCGAAACGTAAACATGTGAGCCCGGACAAAATATAGAATCGAAACATTTATGAACACAACATATAGCCGGCTAGCACATAAACAAGAAAGTAGGGGATGATCGAATCATACCCTCTAGTCGGCCACGCCGAAGCAGAGGCCGCATTAGCGACTGTGGCTTCTTCTTAGTGGCGTAGTCGAAGCCGAGGATGAAGACACGAACAAACCAGGAGGAGTCACACTGAGACGGTCCCTAAAAACCTTATCGCCCTTCTCCCGGTGAATGATCTCAAAGGACAGGGTTCCGATGTCCTGCTTTCCTGTTCGGCCGCACACGCGGTCGACATGATGAAATTGCTGGAGGCAACACCAAGCTTCGAGCAGTGGATGACTGCTAGGGCTGTGCGAGGAGGAATGAGTTGGTTCGCCATCTGGCTGGTCAACGCCTCCTATATAACAGCAAACAGGGCGAAAATTGTCAGCGAATAGGGCATTAGGGGCAAAGAAGCCATCCACCAATGTCAAATGGCCGGGTGCCCTGTTGCGGTTGAGCACTTGATGGGCCGAAATCACTGTTCTGACCTTGTCAACGTTTATAGTCACAAACTGAACTCGACGCGAAAGTATTTCGTGATTTGACCCTTTTAGAAACGCCAGGGTCCGCGGCGTTTCCACCCAACATAGAAACGCCAAGCAAGCTAAAAGGGTCAAATCGTGAAATACTTCTCGGGTTCAGTTTGTGACAATAAACACTGACAAGGTCAGAACAGTGATTTCGGCCCACTTGATGACCCTTGAAATCGAGAGCACGCACTTCCGCACGCTCCGCGTCTGCAAGAACCGCTTGCATCATCGCCATCTCATCCGTGTAGTCCTCATCGTCGAACGACTCAACGTAATGCTCGTATATGTAGCCATCTCATCCGTGTAGTCCTCATCGTCGGATGACTCATCCGGATTCATTGTGTCAAGGAAGAAGGGGACAAAAACATTAGCACATGCATTTCACCGAACACTTGCCGGACATGGTGAGTACAGTAGGGGCGGATGATATCCGTGCGGCGGACGGAGGAGAGGTGTACTACAAAAATCGTCTCGATCGAGGCGACCCACGAGGGCCGCTGGGCTGGGCAGAGATAACGTATCTTAAAGACTAGTTGCCATCGATCCTCTTAAAATGTACTAGTATGTCAGTCCATTTGCAATTTTTTTTCAGCCGATGCAGTTGAGATTCCCCATTGATAGCATTTGGTAGGGGAACCAAGCGGTTGACCATGGAGGTGTAGGCTAGGAGAAGCCAGAGGGAGGAAGGAGTGGGCTGAGAAATTTATTTTGATTGGATGAACACCAATGTGCTCTCGTCTGAAGGAACTCCACAACCACAGGTACGGTTGCGTGTCATCTTTGTTGATCTCGGCGTCTCTCTCTGTTGGTTTATAGATCCATGATGTACTCTAAGCTGGCTTTGGTTTCAGGGAGATCTAATGGAGACTCCAGTCTGCGCTTTGGTGGACGCCATGTTCAGACTTCCTGCAAAGCTCGACAGGTTACTGGTCAGTCACGGCCACATGCTGCCCCGGGGGGCGGTGGACGAGATACCTCTCATCAAGCAAGATCTTGAGAAGATTGTAGCCATCCTCCAGGAACACGGCGACTCGGGAGCAGAGGACTGTTCTATGACGGTCAATTGCCTGACCAAGGAGGTGCGCGAGCTGTCCTACGACATGGAGGACACCGTCGACCAGTATGAGCACGCCGCTGATTCCAGGAGAGGAATATTATCTCCTCGCCGCAAGAAGTACAAGATCACTCGCGGTAGGAGCAAGCCCACATCGGGGCTGCGGGAGAAGCTCAAGTGGCGTCTATGGATGGCCAACAAGATCATGGAGTTCAGTGTGCGCTCCCAGGAGGCGCTTCAGCGGTACAGCTTCTTTAACCACCTTGGTGACAATGGTAGCAGTGCTGCTGCTTCTGCTTCTACTAGATGTGATGATGCATCTTTCCGCTCTTGGCATCCCACGCCATATGGGGAGCTTGTCGGTATCGACGAAAATGTGAATAAGCTTGAAGCGTGGCTGGGTAAGGATGGAGAGCAGAAGCTCAAGGTGGTGTCTGTTGTTGGATCTGGAGGGATTGGTAAGACCACGCTTGTCAAAGAGCTGTACCGTAGAATCAGAGGGCAATTTGAGTGCCGGGCATTTGTGCGTTTGTCCCGAAAGCCTGATATCAGGAGGCTTCTCATCAGCATGCTCTCACAAATTCGGCCACACCAGCCCCCTCACACTTGGAAGGTGCATAGCCTAATTGCTGACATCAGGGCACATCTCCAACATAGAAGGTATATATATTTTTATCTTCATTGATCACATATTCTAACATTGATTGATGTCTCCTTCAGTTGGATGATTTTATGGAGGTGGTGATGCTTGTTTGAAGTTAGTTTTGTAAAGTGGATTTTTATTTCGCTGGGTTGTGAAGTGAGAAGTTGCTTTAGAATTTTCTCATTCTTTTTTATTTTGCAAGAAAACCAATGATTGTCTTACGAAGTTCAGCTGAGCCACTTCCTTCTTTCTTCTAGTCCGTTAATGATAGACTAGTCTTTTCGGCAGAATAATATCTCTGTTAATGATATAATAATAATCTTTCTGATTATTTCTGATTTGATATTTGCTATTAGGCTGACAACTATGCGAAAACTTTCCTCAGGTACTTGATCGTAATTGATGATGTATGGGCTACGCAAACATGGGATATCGTTAGCCGTGCTTTGCCGGGTGTTAATCTTTGCAGCGGCATACTTATAACTACAGAAATCAATGATGTAGCTCTGAAATGTTGTGGTTATGACTGTAAATATGTTCTCACGGTGAAACCACTTATTGACGATGATTCAAGCAAATTATTTTTCAGCACAGCTTATGGTCGTCGACTTGAATGTCCACCAGAACTTGGTGAACTTTCAAAGAGTATTATAAGAAAATGCGCTGGTTTGCCACTAGCAATTGTTACTGTTGCCAGTCTTTTAAGCCGGATGAACAAACCAGAGCAATGGGATTATGTAAATAAATCCTTGGGTTATGGTTCGAGGACAAATCCTACTTCGGAGGGGATGAAACAAGTACTAAACCTTAGTTACAGCAATCTTCCTGAGCATATGAAGGCATGTGTGATGTATCTCGGTATATATCAAGAGAACTACATAATTCAGAAGGATGATTTGGCAAAGCAATGGATAGCCGAAGGTTTTATCCGTGCAACAGAAGAGAAAGACAAGGAAGAAATATCAAGGAACTATTTCAATGAGCTTATCAGTAGCAGAATGATCCAACCTGTACATATAAATGACAACGATGATGTTCTGTCATGCAGTGTGCATTATATGGTACTTGATTTTGTCTCACGCAAGTCCACAGAAGAGAATTTTGTCACCACAATAGATCATTATCAGACAACTGCAAGACTAGCCGACAAGGTCCGTCGACTGTCTCTTCACTTTGGTAATGCAGAAGCAACACCACCAGCAAATATGAGCCTATCCCAAGTTCGAACTCTTGCGTTTTTTGGGGTCTTCAAGTGTTTACCTTCCATTGTCGAGTTTGGGCTTCTTCAAGTTCTAATCCTACATCTTTGGGGTGATGATGAGAGCATTTGTTTTGATCTCACTAGCATATGTGAGCTTTTTCGGCTGAGATACTTGCATGTCACATCCAATGTCACCTTAGAAGTACAACAAACCCAGATCCGAGGTCTACAATATTTGGAATCACTGAAAATAGATACAGGAGTAAGTGCAGTCCTATCAGACATTGTTCATTTGCCCAGCTTGTTGCACCTCAGTCTTCCCGTTGGGACAAATCTACTAAACGGTATTGGTCAAATGACATCCCTTTGCACACTCGGATATTTTGATCTATGTGCTACTTCAGTAGAGAATGTGCACAGCCTCGGCGAGCTGAAAAGTCTCTGGGATCTCCGGTTCACCTGTTCAACAGTGCATTCTTGTCATCTAAAGAGCAAAATGGATAGTGTGGGCTCCATTCTCGCGAAACTCAGCAATCTCAGGTCTCTAACTCTGAAGCCTTCAAGTATTCTGGATGCTGGGCCTTCCAGCATTAGCATTTCGTGTGATGGATTGAGCAGTGTACCCTCTCCTCCGGCGTTTCTTCAAAGATTTGAGTGGTCGCCAAGTATTTGCACCTTCTCCAGCCTCCCAAAGTGGATCAGACATCTCGACAAGCTCTGCATCTTAAAGATTGGGATTACTGAACTAGCGTGGGAGGATGTTGATGTTCTCAGAGGATTGCCTGCGCTCACTGTTTTGTCGTTGTACGTCCGGGCAAAGCCCGTGGAAAGGATTGTCTTCAATAAGACAGGATTCTCAGCTCTGAAGTACTTCAAGCTCTGGTGCAGTGTACCTTGGCTAGAATTTGAGGTGGATGCAATGCCTAATCTCCGGAAACTGAAACTAGGTTTT
The DNA here is from genome assembly GCF_003073215.2 of Triticum urartu. Classification (NCBI taxonomy): domain Eukaryota; kingdom Viridiplantae; phylum Streptophyta; class Magnoliopsida; order Poales; family Poaceae; genus Triticum; species Triticum urartu. The sequence continues at coordinate 518,865,861 of NC_053026.1, forward strand.
GATGTCCATGGAGCAGATAAGCTTGGACCTGTTGGCATCGAGCACTTGTCAAGCCTTAAGGAGATCTCAGTGAAAATTGGGGGTGTCTCTACCGATGACCCTGATAGAAGGGCTGCAGAATCGGTGTTGAGTCATGCCATAAATATGCATCCAACACGTCCCATCTCCAACATACAGTGTGTAGATGGGATGTTCACTAGTAAGGATGATAAGAATAGTGGAGTAGAGCTGCAAAAACAATATAAGATCATCGATGATGACGCAGTTGAACAGAGTGTAGTCCTTCAAATGGGCTCCAGTGAAGATGCTCAGAGCAGGTATGGACAGTGATTTTCTTCTCGTTCGTGCGATTCACTCGTTGAGTTTTATTGGAAGCTAAATGCTGGCTGTCATGCATCAGGTGTTTGGATAGGCAAAATGCGGCGGACAAGCAGGTGAGGTGGATGGATATCAGTGAGAAGACACAGGAGCTCATCCCCAACATTGAAAAGGTAATTAACGAACCATTTGGATGCCAAAGCCTTACACACGTTGCTCTCCACGAGTAATTAATCCACCGTAGTAAAATTGTTGGACGGTGCATGATTAGTTCTTCCCACATTTGGTTGTGCGTCACAGAAGGACCATGCCAAGCAGGTGAGGATGGAGGAGATCAGCTATCGGATACAGGAGCTCGTCCCCAGGATAAAAAAGGTAACGAACGAACCGTACGAGCGCCAAATGAGCCGTACCGGCACGGCTCTGCCAAGGAATTAATCCACTGTTAGTAACTTTTCCCCGTTAGGATCGCGCATCAGACGGAAGAAGCATCGCTGAGCGGGTGAGGAGGACGAAGATCAGCGAGCGGCTACGGAATCTGCAAGGGCTCGTCCCCAACATGGAGAAGGTAATTAACAAACTGTTCGAACGCCAAAGCCATACGCTGGCACGGCTCTGCGAGGAATTAATCCACTGGTAGTAAGAAATTGTTGGACTGGTTTACTTTCCCCATTTGTTTCGTGTGCGGAGCTAGCAGAGTCAGACTGGTCTTGAGCTAACTGGTTTACTTGACATCGCTGCAGCAAACCAACACGTCCGACATGTTGGATATGGCTGTGGATTACATCAAGGAACCCCAGATGAAGATCAAGGTATGTACATGTACATGTGGTGATATACAGTGAGATAAGACCAGAAATGCTGATATATATCAACAACTAGATTAGCCGTGTGATCGAGGGCATTACGCCTAAATCCATCCAAATCACATACGCATACGCATGCTACTAATTTCGTTGAGCATGCAGCCCCTTTCTGTTTCTGTTGACCACTTTGAATTTTGTCGAGCTGACCACGTACGGACCTCGTCATGGCGGTCTCTTGTTGATTCCCTGAAGGCGATGAAGGAAGAAGAGGCGAATTGCACCTGCTTGCCGAGCAAGCAGAAGCACTCGCCGGCTGATGAAGCTCAACCGCCGGTGCCCGGTGCAAAGCAAGCCGACGCTGGATGAAGCATCCGCGGTACCGTACCCCTAGCTAGCTAGTCTCTTTCCTTGTTTGATTCTAGGCACCACTGGTAGTAGCACAAAATGAGTAGCATCAAGTCTGTGCCAGTGCAGGGTGGCCATCGCATGCAGAACATCAAGGGAAGCACGAAACGAGATCGATCAAGTTTGTATATGCAAGCCGTTAGCATGCGTGGGCCACATGTTCCGCCATTCTATATCCGTTGCGATGCTGTCTTGTTGCCAAGTAAATTTAATACTTCCTGCATAAAGAAATGGCAAATTTTAACATGGTCCCTCTTACCTCCTTTTTTTACATGTGAGGTAAGAAGGTAAGAGTTAATCAAGCCATTCATTGATGAGATCAACGGCTAAGATCTATTTTATACTCTTACCTCTCATGTGAAAAGAGGGGGTAAGAGGGACCATGTTAAAACTGCTCGAAAGAAATATAAGAGCGTTTAGATCAGAGGGAGTACTACAGTACCTAGCTGCAAAAACCATTTTACACGACAGGCCAACAACCGGAGCACTCGTAAAACCGTACGCCACAAAGCAAATCCTCGCGGTATTAGCGGCAGCATGACACGCTTCACGGAGAGCGTGATGATGCGCTCATAGCGTGCGGCACCTCGGGCCAGCAGGTGGCAGTCACCTACGAATACGATGGCAGCTCGGTGAACTCACTTGAAGCAATCGAGGGCAATGGTCTTTTGTTCAAGTGTATGTATGTGGATTGCCTAGCCCTTCCGCTGGACTGTCCCCTGCGGCGAGGCTGGCATCCATCGAGAGGTCCGGCCGGCCGGAAGTCATAGACTTGACGGACGACAGATTCCACGACGGCGGCCTCATGGCGGCTATCAATGATGACTGGCCCAGTTTGAGGTGCGCTCCGCCGTCGCCGCCGCCGCCAGAATCGACCTCGGGGCACTTCTCGCCGCAAGCTCAGAAAACAGCCAAGCAGCTTAGGCACACAGTCAGTGATATCAGCTATTCACAGGTCAAGCAAGCGTGTCAAACCAACAAGAGAATTCAACAACTACAGGCTCCTGTCTGCGCTATGGCGGACGCCATGTTCAGGCTCCCGGAGAAGCTGGACGGGTTACTGGCCAGCCATGGCCAAACGCTGCCCCGGGGCGCGGGGGAGGAGATACCTCTCATCAAGCAAGATCTGGAGAAGATGGTCGCCATTCTCCAGGAGCACGGTGACTCCAGAGCAGAGGACCGTGTTATGACGGCCAAGTGCCTGGCCAAGGAGGTCCGCGAGCTCTCGTACTACATGGAGGACAGCGTCGACCAGCACGAGCAGGCCGCCACCACCAGCAGATGGATAGCTCCTCGCCGTAGGAAGCACACGCTCGCTCGTCATAGAGTTACACGGCTTCCGGAGAAACTCAGGTGGCGCCTATGGATGGCCAACAAGATCAGGGAGTTCAGCTTGCGCTCGCAGGGGCAGGAGGCGCTTCTTTAACCACCATGGTGACAATGACATCAGAGCTGCTTCCATTGGTGGCACTAGCAGCAGCACTCCTCCTAGACATGATGCGTCTTTTGGCTCTTGGTACCCCACGCCGTATGAGGAGCTTGTTGGTGTAGGTGAACATGTGAATAATCTTGAAGCGTGGCTGGGTAGGGATGGAGAGCAGAGGCTCAAGGTGGTTACTGTTGTTGGATCTGGAGGGATTGGTAAGAGCACGCTTGTCAAAGAGCTGTGCCGTAGAATCAAAGGGCAATTCGAGTGCCGGGCATTTGTGAGGACGTCCCGGAAGCCTGACATCAGGAGGCTTCTCATCAGCATGCTCTCACAAGTCCGGCCACACCAAACCTCTCACACTTGGAAATTGCATAGTCTAATTGCCGACATCAGGACACATCCCCAAGATAAGAGGTATACTACATGTTTCTCTATTGATTCATATAGAAATTGCATTTTCTGGACTTCTGTGGTGTAGCTATGCGGGGCCACTTTCTTTTTTCTTTCTAGTCCGGTAAGGATAGAATGACAGAGTTCTGATTTGCTATTAGGCTGACAACTGTGCTAAAACATTCCTCAGGTACTTGATCGTAATTGATGATGTATGGGCTATGCAAACATGGGATATAGTTAGCCGTGCCTTGCCAGATGATAATCTTTGCAGTGGAAATGTGGAATACTTATAACTACAGAAATAGATGATGTAGCTCTGAAATGTGGTGGTTATGACTCTAAGTATGTTCTTCCGATGAAACCACTTGGTCACGATGATTCAAGGAAATTATTTTTCAGAACAACTTTTGGTCCACAATATGAATGTCCTCCAGAACTCAGTGAAGTTGCAAATGATATAGTAGGGAAATGTGCTGGTTTCCCACTAGCAGTGGTTACTATTGCCAGTCTTTTAGCAAACCAGATGGGCAAACCAGAGCAGTGGAATTTTGTAAATAAATCCTTAGGTCATGGTTTGAGGACAAATCCTGCTTCAGAGGGGATGAAACAAGTACTAAACCTTAGTTACAACAATCTTCCTCTGCATTTGAAGGCATGCCTGATGTATCTCAGTATATATCAAGAGGATTACATAATTCAGAGGAATGATTTGGTAAAGCAATGGATAGCTGAAGGTCTTATCCATGCAACAGAAGAGAAAGACATGGAGGAAATATCAAGGATCTGTTTTGATGAGCTTATCAGTAGAAGACTGATCAAACCTGTACATATAAATGACAATGGTGATGTTTTGTCCTGCACAGTGCATCATATGGTACTTGATTTTATCAAACACAAGTCCTTAGAAGAGAATTTTGTCACCGCAATAGATCCTTGTCAGACAACTGCACCACTCGCAGACAAGGTTCGTCGACTGTCTCTTCACTTTGGTAATGCAGAAGCAACCCCACCAACAAATATGATACCATCACAAGTTCCAACTCTTGCATTTTTCGGGGTCATCAAGTGTTTGCCTTCCATTGTGGAGTTTCAGCTTCTTCAAGTTCTAATCCTTCATCTCTGGGGCGAGGATGAAAGCATCAGTGTTGATCTCACCGGAATATCTGAGCTATTTCGGCTGAGATATTTGTATGTCACATGTAATGCCACCTTAAAATTACCACAAACCCAGATGCGGGGTCTACAATTAATATTTGGAGACACTGAAAATAGATGCAAGAGTAAGCGCAGTTCCGCCGGACGTTGTTCATTTGCCGGGCTTATTGCACTTAAGTCTTCCTGTTGAAACAAATTTGCCCAATGTATTGGCCGCATGACATCGCTTTGCACCCTTGGATATTTTGATCTAAGTGTTAACTCGATAGATAATGTGGAGAGCCTCAGTGAGCTGATCAATCTTCAAGATCTTCGGCTCACCTGCTCTACAGTTCATTCTTCTTATTTAAAGAGCAAAATGGATATTATGGGCTCTATTCTTGCGAAACTCAGCAACCTCAGGTCTGTAACTCTGGAGCCTTCAGGTATTCTCGACAGTGGACCTTCCAGCATGAGCATTTCCTGTGATGGCTTGAGCACCGTTTCCAGCATCCCCAGGTGGATTGGACACCTCAACAAGCTCTGCATTTTAAAGATTGGGGTCAGGGAACTAGCGAACAATGATGTTTGTTAGAGTTGTGTCGAATATTATTGTACAAGGTAGGTTACAGTTGGACTCTGAGTTGTACGGTGTGTAGATAGAATATGGAGTCGTGTCCAAGTAGACACTTATATCCTAAGCCTCTTATATATGAGGGGGTAGACACACGATGTAACCTATGCCAACATAATAGCACGGACACGCGGGGGAGCCGGCGGCGTGTGCCGGCGCCCGAGCGGCCGGGGTGCGGTATTGTGACGGTGTCATGGGAAGGAGCGCCCGTAGTCATGCCCCGGGAATGTAGCCATATCGATGAACCTCGTTAACAAATCTCGGTGTCGTGCCTCGTGTGATTGCTTGGTCCTCGGTAGATTGACGGTATGCCTCGGATTATTCCAACAATATTCTCAGAAGATTGCCTGCATTAACTGTTTTGTCATTATATATCCGAGCAAAGCCTGCAGAAAGGATTGTCTTCACTAAGACAGGATTCTCGGTTCTCAAATGCTTCAAGTTCAGGTGCAGTGTACCATGGCTGGAATTTGAGGTAGATGTCATGCCTAATCTCTTGAAACTCAAGTTAATTTTCGATGGCCATGGAGTAGATGAACATGTTATGGTACATGTCGGTATCATGCACTTAACATGCCTTAAGGAAATCTCTGCAAAAATTGGGGGTGCTGGTGCCAGTGACCTCTATAGAAGGGCTGCAGAATCAGCTTTGATTGAAACTATTAAGCTGCATCCGGCATGTCCCACCTTCAACATACACATAACCCTGCAAAAACAATGCGAGATCATGGAGAAAGATTCCATGAAACACCATGGAGTCCTTCAAAAGGGTTCTAGGGAAGATGCTCGATGCAGGTACGGACAGCAATTTCTCTCTCGTTCGTGCACTTTGCACATTGGGTTTTGTTGGAGCCTAAACACTTGCTATCATCAGATTTTTGGCGCCTTCGGACTGGAAAAATGTTGAGGCGAGAGAACCGAACCGAGACCAGGCGGCGATGGTGTCGGACTCGGATCTGGTGGAGCGACTGAGGGAGGTGCTGTGGGAGTCGGACCTCACAAGTCACAACCACGAGCACCGGTGCCCTGTGCCGCCGCCTTGAGGAGGACTTCGGGGTCGACCTGTCAGACAAGAAGACCTTCGTCCGGGAGCAGGTCGACCTCTTGCTCTCCGAGCTTTGCCGGCAAGGCTGAGCCGGAGGATGTGCCTGTGGAGGAGGATCTGCTGGACGTGATACTGGTGGCTGGGGAAGGAGGAGAGGGTAGTGGCGTGGACAAGGGTGAGGAGCAGCAGCAGGAGGAGGACGAGGAGTTGTTGGAGGAAGAGGAGGAGGACGACGAGGAAAGTGGCGGCAGCCGGAAGAAGCGGCGGTTGGGTGACGGCAAGAGAAAGGCTGGTGGCTTTACAAAATTATGCAGCATTTCCCCAGTGCTGAAAGAGTTAGTTGGTGCCTCTGAGTTAGCCAGGACAGAGGTTGTCAAGAAGCTTTGGGCATATATTCGAGAAGATAATTTGCAAGACCCAAGCAATAGGAGGAAGATAGTGTGTGATGAAGAGGTTGAAGAAGATCTTTAACATCAATTCAATTGATATGTTCCAAATGAATAAAGCTTTGAGCAAGCACATTTGGCCATTGGATACTGAGGGTCCGGTCTCACCTAAGAAATCGACACCCAAAGAGGAGCCTCAAAAGAGAGTCAGAAGTAAAGGAAACAAGCAAAAAGGCCGATCCAATGGGTCTGGTTCAGGTCTTCTTGCGCCCCTTCAACTTTCGGACAATTTAGTAAAATTTATTGGCACTGGTGAGATTATGTTGTCACGATCTGATGTTGTGAAGAGAATGTGGGTTTATATAAAAGAGAATGACTTGCAGGATCCTTCTGACCGGAGGAAAATAATCTGTGACACGAAGCTGAGGGATCTATTCCAAGTTGAATCGTTCACTGGATTCATGGTTTCCAAGCTGCTCAATCCTCATTTTACAAAGGCAAAATAGGAGTGTTATGACCGGCCAGGTCTATGGCCGCCGGAGGCCCACTAGGCAGGCTTAAGGCGCAAGTTATTTTAGTTTATTTTCAGATTATGATTATATATACAAGTGGTAAGACTATTTTGAGGATTAAGCAATAAGACTATTCTATTGCCCGGCTCCCAGAGGAGCCGGAACCCTAAACCCTAGCCTCTCTCTCTCCTGCGCCGCCGCCACCCAGCCGCAAGGACGGCGCCTCGCCGCCGGCCGCCGCGTTCTAGCCCATGCCCCGCTCCCTTCTTTCCCTACCACCTACGACCTAGAGGAGCCCGAACCCTAGCTCCTAACACCTTGGTATCAGTCAGCTCTGGTTCGACCATGTCATCCTCACCACCATCGCCGTCGCTGCCCGTGACCACCGGCGCCGCAGCAGCGCCCCTCGCCACGGGGTCGCTGGTCCTCCCGTCCGCGTCGCTGGACCTCATCCCCGGCGCGTCACCCGGCCATCCGCCGGCCCCCATCACCACTACGCCGCCGTCGCCATCAACTCTACCGGCCCACTACACCCCGGAGGCCATGGCGGGGGTCCTCAACGACCTGGTCGTCACGGTCCAGGGCATCCAGCTCTTCCTGGCCAGCCCATACGGACCGCCACAGCCGCCCCCGCTGCCTGCGCCCTCCGGGCCGCCGACGCTTCCGTGGTACTCGGTGCCGGCCGCGCTCGCCGGCGGCTACCCGGCGCTACAACAGCCGACCGCTCCAGCGCTGGCCTGGCCACACTGGCCCGCGCCAGCACCCGCGGCATCGGCCGCGTCTGCCCCAACCCCGTGGCCGGTCTGGTCTGCCCCGGCCCCCTCCGCGCCGGCTGCGCCGACCCCCACGACCTCCACCACCTACCGCCGGCCTGAGTCAGGGCCCTTCCGGGGGGCTTCCGATCCAGCAGGTGCGGTTTCCACCGTCGCCCTCTCCGATTCCGGCTTGGCTCACCGGAACGTCGCCACTGCCGGTCTACACGGAGGCCGGCGAACCGGCGGTGCCCACGCTACAGTTCGGCGCGCCGTCCTCGGCCCTTCGCATTGACGAACCGGTGGGCACTGGCGCATCGACCCCGACACCAGCTCGCTTTGCCCGGATCGACTTTGTCACGTATGATGGCTCGGAGGACCCTCTTAACTGGTTAAACCAGTGTGATCAGTCCACCACGGCGCTTAACTGGTTTCCGCGAGCTGTGTCTCCTTCGCTTCGGTCCACCACGGCGCGGCAGCCGCTTGTCCGAGCTGGGCCGCCTACCCTTCATCTCCACGGTCCAGGATTTCGCCGACCGCTTCCAGGCTCTGGCGTGTCACGCACCGGGGGTGACAGCACTACAGCGGGCTGAGCTCTTCGTCGGCGGCCTTCCCGACCACATCCACGTGGACGTCAAGATGAAGGGACCCCAGGACCTGCAGACGGCCATGTACTACGCTCGGGCGTTCGAGCAGCGCGCCCAGGCCTTAACACGGCCCGCACCACCTCGGGGGAGCCAAGTGCCTCCACGACCACCGCCGGCCGCACCAGCTTCTGTAGCCGCCTCACCGACGGCCACTCCGGCTGCGACGCGGCCCTTCCGGCGCCTCTCGCAGGCCGAGCAGCTTGAGCGCCGCCGCCTGGGGCTGTGCTTTAACTGTGATGCGCCCTATGCCCCGGGCCATGTCTGCCCGCGCCTCTTCTACTTGGAGACAGTCGACGAGACCGAGGACGCTGCCACCGACGATGGACTCGGCGACCCAGCCGCCGCCGAGGTCGCGCAGGCACCCGCGCCCGCGCCGGCTACGGCCCTTGTCGTCTCCCTCCACGCGTTGGCCGGCATCCGCAATGAGCGGACTATGCTTATTCCGGTCACGATCCACGGCGAGACTCTGGTGGCTCTCTTAGACAGGGCTCTACACATAACTTCCTTCCGGAGGCAACTATGTGGCGCCTTGCCCTACAGCCGATGGGAGGGGAGCAGCTGCGGGTCACCGTCGCTAATGGCGACCGCCTCCGATGCCATGGGCTCGCTCGGGACGTTCCCATTACTATCGACGACGAGCACATCACCATCACATGTGCCGGCATCGACTTGGGCTGCTTCGACTTCATCCTCGGCGTCGACTTTTTGCGGACTCTCGGTCCCATCCTTTCGGAGTTCGACGCCCTGACGATGACCTTCTGGCGCCTCGGCCGCCGCATCCGGTGGGAGGGCGTTGGCGGCACCCCGGCGTCGCCCCCACTCCAGCTAGCCGCGGCCACCATGGAGGCCGAGCATCCGCTGCTGGATCACCTCCTGCAGCAGCACGGTGATCTTTTTGCGGAACCCCAGGGCCTTCCGCCGGCCCGGGTCTACGACCACCGTATTCATCTCCTGCCGGGCTCGGCTCCGGTGGCAGTACGGCCCTACCGGTACCCTCAGTTGCAGAAGGACGAGTTGGAGCGGCAGTGCGCCATCATGCTTGCCGCGGGCATTATCCGTATCTCTACATCACCCTTTACGGCGCCGGTCCTCCTCGTACGTAAGTCGGACGGCACTTGGCGCTTCTGCATCGACTACCGCGCCCTTAATGCTCTCACACTTAAGGATAAGTTTCCTATTCCGATGGTCGATGAACTCCTGGATGAGCTACATGGTGCGCGCTTCTTCACCAAACTGGACCTCCGGTCGGGGTATCATCAGGTGTGCATGCATCCCGACGACATCGCCAAGACGGCGTTCCGGACCCATCACGGCCACTTCGAGTTCTTGGTGATGCCCTTTGGCCTCGCCAACGCCCCTGCGACATTTCAGGCCTTGATGAACGATGTCCTTCGGCCCTACTTACGTCGGTTTGTGCTCGTTTTCTTTGATGACATTCTTATCTACAACGCCTCTTGGGCAGAGCACCTCCAGCATGTGGCCATCGTCTTCAACGAGCTTCGGGCGCATCATCTTCATCTTAAGCGCTCGAAGTGCTCGTTCGGGACACCTTCGGTCGCTTACCTCAGCCATGTCATCTCGGCCGAGGGTGTGGCCATGGACGCCGACAAGGTGGCGGCCGTCGCCGCCTGGCCCATTCCGCAGTCTCCGCGGGCTCTTCGCGGCTTCCTTGGTCTTGCCGGGTACTACCGGAAGTTCATCCGGGAGTTTGGCCTTATCGCGGCCCCGCTCACGCGTCTCCTCCGCCGCGACGCCTTCTCTTGGATACGGAGGCCACTTCAGCATTCGAGGCCCTAAAGGGGGCCCTCACGACGGGACCCGTACTGCAGATGCCGGACTTCGACCTTCCCTTCACCGTCGACTGCGATGCTTCCGGTGCGGGGTTTGGTGCGGTCCTGCACCAGGGCGATGGACCCCTCGCCTTCTTCAGCCGCCCCTTTGTTGCTCGCCATCTTAAATTGGCGGCGTATGAGCGTGAGCTCATTGGGTTGGTGCAGGCAGTACACCATTGGCGGCCCTATCTTTGGGGCCGTTCCTTCCGGATCCGCACGGACCACTACAGCCTCAAGTTCATGCTGGATCAGAGGCTCTCGACGGTTCCCCAACACCAGTGGATCAGTAAACTCTTTGGCTTTGATTTTACCGTCGAGTACCGGCCCGGTCGCCTCAACACCGTTGCCGACGCCCTATCTCAGCGTGATGCCGATGTGGACGATGGTGCGGCGGAAGGGGCTGCCTTCTGCATCATCACCGGGCCCTCTTTCGCCCTCTACGCCGACATTCGCCGGGCGAACGCTGCCGTGGCCGACGCCCTCCTCCTGCAGCAGCAGCTGGCGGCGGGCGAGCTAGAGGAGCCGTGGTGTCTAGCCGACGGCCTGCTTCTCCACGGGCGCCGCGTCTTCGTTCCGGACCACGACGATCTTCGTCAGCAGGTGCTGCGTCTCGCCCACTCGGCGGGCCATGAGGGCGTGCAGAAGATGCTACATCGCCTCTACGCCGACTTCTACATTCCAGGTGATCGTGCCCTGGTCCGCGACTGGGTACGGTCTTGTGTGACGTGCCAGCGCAACAAAACGGAGACCCTGCGACCAGCTGGTATGCTTCAGCCCTTGGAGGTCCCGTCTCAGGTTTGGGCGGACATCTCCATGGACTTCATCGAGGGCCTTCCCAAGGTGGGCGGCAAGTCCGTCATTCTCACGGTGGTCGACCGCTTCTCCAAGTATGCTCATTTCATCGCCCTTGGCCATCCATATTCAGCGGCATCTGTCGCGTGGGCCTTCTTCGATGGCATTGTCCGTCTCCACGGGTTCCCTTCTTCGATCGTCAGTGATCGAGATCCTGTGTTCACGGGTCATGTATGGCGCGACCTCTTCCGACTGGCAGGCGTGAAGCTCCGCCTGAGTACCGCCTTCCACCCTCAGACAGACGGCCAGTCTGAGATCGTTAACAAGGTGATTGCCATGTATTTGCGTTGTGTTACAGGTGATCGCCCTCGCGCATGGGTGGACTGGCTCTCGTGGGCGGAGTACTGCTACAACACCTCTTACCACTCCGTCCTCCGTGCTACGCCCTTTGAGGTGGTGTATGGCCGGCCGCCCCCGCCGATTCTGCCGGTTGATCCAGCCTCGGCGCGGACTGAGGCAGCCGGGGCTCTTTTGAGGAGCCGTGATGAGATGCTCGCGGAGGTCCAGCAACGACTCCTCCAGGCCTAGCAGTTGGCCAAACGATACTATGATGGCCACCATCGCGAGGCGGAGTTCGCGGTGGGTGATTGGGTCTGGCTGCGTCTACTTCATCGCTCTACGCAGTCGTTGGACCCCCGCGCGAGGAAGAAGCTCGGTCCTCGCTATGCCGGTCCCTTTGCTATCCTGAAACGCATTGGCAAAGTGGCGTACCGTCTTCAGCTTCCGGCAGGTGCACGGATCCATGATGTCTTCCATGTCGGGCTGCTCAAGCCTTTCCGCGGCATCCACCCGCGGCACCACTGGCGCTTCCGCCGCTCGCGGACGAGCGTCTCCTTCCTGCACCGGAGAAGGCGCTGAAGGCTCAGCTGCACCGAGGCTCCTGGTACGTGTTGAATCGGTGGGCTGGACTACCAGAGGAGGACGCTACTTGGGAGCAACGCGGGGAGTTCCGCCAGCACTACCCCGACTTTCAGCTCGAGGACGAGCTGTTTACGCAGGCGGGGAGAGATGTTATGACCGGCCAGGTCTATGGCCGCCGGGGGCCCACTGGGCAGGCTTAAGGCCCAAGTTATTTTAGTTTATTTTCAGATTATGATTATATATACAAGTTGTAAGACTATTTTGAGGATTAAACAATAAGACTATTCTATTGCCCGGCTCCCAGAGGAGCCGGAACGCTAAACCCTAGCCCCTCTCTCTCTTGCGCCGCCGCCACCCAGCCGCAAGGACGGCGCCTCGCCGCCGGCCGCCGCGTTCTAGCCCATGCCCCGCTCCCTCCTTTCCCTACCACCTACGACCTAGAGGAGCCCGAACCCTAGCTCCTAACAAGGAGGGAGCTGCATCACCGCCGGTTTGCAGCACCCGGAGGATGGGAGATTATATGTTTCTTCTTTTGCTGGTAATCTGTAACCATGGAACATGTGGGAGTCATTGGAGAAATGTGGAACTTCAACTTGTGTGAAATGCATGCTGCACCTGAAAATTGCACCGGCATGTTGCGTCATACTTATTGTTACAGCAACAGTTCTAATCATTTTTCGAATGAGTCACATTGAGCTTGGAATCATATAGACTAGCATATTCTGAGGTTCATGCATGATTATTTCTTCTATAGCAATCTACGCATGTACATTTCTAACTCCTATGCTATTATAGGATTGTATTTAGTAAACACCCGGCGTCATCCTCTCGGGGGACACCGGCAGTGAATCCTAGCTGCCACCAATAGGTCAGCTCCTCCTCTAATCCCCTCCTTGGCTGCAAGGCGGAAGGTGGCGGCGGCGGGGATTCTCCTTGTTCTCATCATGGTTGGCAGGGGGGCCGCCACCCACCGGTGCGCTCAGATGGATGGCTCCGTCAGGGGCACTTTGGTAGGTCGCCGGATTGGCACCAGGGACGTACGCGAATAGCTCTCCTGCTGCATTCGGCCTAATTAATCAACCAGAACCTCTGATTTTTCTCCTAGAATAGCAGTCCATGGGACATATAGACAAAATTGGAAGCCAGACTGGATTAATCACACATCCAACACCCATGAAAGGCAGGAACGCAACATCCGACGGCCAAAACAGTTAAGGAGCTGGAAATCCGAATGGATAAAATTTCATAGTATATGGATTTCTTTGCAGCGTTTGGAATGGAGGAACTGCGAACGGTAAAACTTAGGAAAGTATCAAGTTCCTTCAGACTTCCTACAAATGTTTTTTTTCCGGATTGCAGGAATTTGAAGACGTGAGAAACTGAGAATTGAAAAAACATAAGTTTAAGATGTCATGTTAAACATAAGTTTCGGAGTACTATGAATCCCTATATAGGATTTCAAAACACGTGAATTTTGTGAGAGGTCCTTTTGGACGGTGCATAGCAAATAAACGCGCAAGTTTTAGACTGAAAGTGAGTTAATACGTGCTCATGGCCTTTCCAGCCAGCTTGCCACACTCACAGTGCATGCACTTAACCAAAACAGCCTTCTACAAAATGTTTGCATGCCCGCGCTGGCGACGCTGGAAGCAGAAGCAGCTATCGGCGATGCTGGCCGGAACCACGACGCCAAACGCTGGAACCATGACAACTTTTTTGCTGGAACTAGAGATGGATTTTCGCTTGGACCGTGAAGGAGATGCTGGAACCACGACGATTTTTTTGCTGGGAATGGTGATGGATTTACCGCGAAGGATTGATGTTGGTGGTGACCATGACTAGCAGGTGTTGCGGCCCTGGTGGCACCCACGAGCAGCAACGGTGAGTGTCGCATGCATCGGTTAAAGCATCTCCACTCGTTCGGCCCTCAGGGCATAGGCTGGCGCTCTTTCGACGCTCGTCCGGCGATTTTTAGGCCCTGGGGCGATCTAGGTCCCAGGCACGCCCCAGGTGCCGCCCCCAAGGCGTCGCAAATTCAAACTTGGTCCATTTCCGCTTCCAAAAAAATGTCACAAGTCCGGCGATCAGCGCCACAGTTCGGCGATCACCTTGCCACAGTTCGGCAATCAAATGAAAAGTTCGGCGTGCAAAAAGAAAGGACGCATAGGTAATGCATTAAACGGCGGTGTCGGCCTCCGGCGTCAGAGGAGTCGGCGTGCGCGGGCTGGGTGGCGTCGGCGCGGCTTCTGTGCTACTGGGCGTCGTAGAGGCATCATCGCTCGGGCTTGGCAGCGGCGGTGTCGGCCTCCGGCGTCGGAGGAGTCGGTGTGCGCGGGCTGGGCGGCGTCGGCGCGGCTTCTGTGCTGCTGGGCGTCGTGGAGGCATCATCGCTCGGGCTTGGCGGCGGCATTGGCGTCTGCGTGGGAGTTGGCGGCGCCGTTGACGGCATCTGGTTCAGGATGAAGCCGCGCTTCGCCAGGTACCACGACTTGAGCTGCTCGTCGTCGCTCTGGAGCATGTCCGCAGGAAAGCCAAGTCGGTGTTCCTCTTCTTCACGGCGACGTTGGTCCGGAGCAGGTCGAGCTTGACGGCGCTGTTAATCATCAATGCCGACCACCGCGCCTCGGTTTTCACTTCCCGCAGGGCGGCCCGGGTCTGGGCGTCGGCAATGCAATGTTCGACGGACTCTTGCACACGTGCGATAGCCGACTCGGCATGTTTCCCCTTCTTGGCCCCTTTGTTGCCGTCTGGGCGCCCGTCGGCCGCGCCTGGCGTCGGCGTGTCTGGCTTGTACGTCTACTTGGCCTTGGCGAGGGTGCGCCGGACATCCGCCCGCTTCTCGCACTTCTCAATCCGCTTGAAGATGTGAAGGTACTTGAAATCTTAGTCGTTGTTGTCCTGGCGAAACATGGCGAACATCCGCACTAGCTGCACCGAGGAACAACAGTCGGCGGGCGCGCACATGGCGAAGAGAAAAGGGAGAGACCGACGTGCCATTCCTGATCCTCGATGTTGGCGTTGCTCTCCGGGCGAGCCGCGATCTCCTCGACGATTCCATGCCATTGTTGCACGCCGTTTGGATGAGCCCCCAATGGTTCGCCATTGCCTTTGACCCGCTGCATGTAGACGCCTTTGAAGTAGGGGTCGACGAGTTTGCGCTCGTCGAACTCGGCCTTGATGCGCTCCCAATACGTGTCGACGCTCTGGTTCATGCCGGTGATCGGGTCGAGGCAGACGACTTTCCACGCCTCAGCGAGGCACTCGTCCTCCTTGGACGCCCACTTGGTGCGCGGCTCGCCGGTCCTGGCCGCCCGCTTCTTCTTCTTCTTCTTCTTCTTCTTCTTCTTCCCTTTCCTCGCCGGAGCAGGCGCCTCCTCCTCCTCCTCCTCTGGCTCCTCCTCGCCGTACTCGAGCTCGCCGTCCATGTCGCCGTTGAGGTCCATTGTCTCGTCTTGGGCAGTGAACCCGGGGGAGGCGGCGGCGGCCGTGCCGGTCGTGATGATGTCGTCCATGTCGGCCTCCTTCGCGTCGGTGTCGTCGAGATGCGATGAGGAGGCTTGTGAGAAGAGCAGCGCGCCACGGCGGAGAGGTAGCGTCGGGGAGGCTGCGTAGGCCGGCGGTGAGTAGGTGTACGGAGGGTACTGTACGCCGGTGAAGGCGGGCGAGGGCGTGCGCTGGGCCAGGTGACCATGGGGGAAGGTGATGTTGGGGTTGAACCCGCCGTGCGTCGCCGTCGGCGTAGCCCGGTGACGTCGTGCAACCCCAGGGTTGTGGCGACGTCGAGAAGCCGGCCGGAGACCCGACGCTTTGCTGGCTCCAGGACGCGTATGGGTCGTGGCCGCCTGTAGGATCGAAAGTATGTCTAGAGGGGGGTGATTAGACTACTTGACCAAATAAAAACTTAACCTTTTCCCAATTTTAGTTCTTGGCAGATTTTAGCTATTTTAGGACAAGTCAAGCAATCATCACATCACTCAAGCAAGCATGCAAAGAGTTTATGGGCAGCGGAAAGTAAAGCATGCAACTTGCGAGAATGTAAAGGGAAGGGTTTGGAGAATTCAAACGCTATTGGAGACACGGATGTTTTTCCCGTGGTTCGGATAGGTGGTGCTATCCTACATCCACGTTGATGGAGACTTCAACCCACGAAGGGTAACGGTTGCGCGAGTCCACACAGGGCTCCACCCAAGGGCAACGGTTGCGCGAGTCCACACAGGGCTCCACCCACGAAGGGTCCACGAAGAAGCAACCACCCACAAAGGGTCCACGAAGAAGCAACCTTGTCTATCCCACCATGGCCATCGCCCACGAAGGACTTGCCTCACTTGCGGTAGATCTTCACGAAGTAGGCGATCTCCTTACCCTTATAAACTCCTTGGTTCAACTCCACAATCTTGTCGGAGGCTCCCAAGTGACACCTAGCCAATCTAGGAGACACCACTCTCCAAGAAGTAACAAATGGTGTGTAGGTAATGAACTCCTTGCTCTTGTGCTTCAAATGATAGTCTCCCTAACACTCAACTCTCTCTCATAGGATTTGGATTTGGTGGAAAGAGGGTTTTTGTGGAAAGCAACTTGGGAAGGCTAGAGATCAAGATTCATATGGTAGGAATGGAATGTCTTGATCTCAACACATGAGTAGGTGGTTCTCTCTCAGAACATATGAGTTGGAATGGTGTGTGTGTTCTGATCGCTCTCTCCCTAAATGAGAAGAAGGTGGAGGGGTATATATAGCCTCCACACAAAATCCAACCGTTACATACAATTTACCAATCTCGGTGGGACCGAATCAGAAAACTCGGTCTGACTGAAGTAGTAAACCTAGTGACCGTTAGGAATTTCGGTGGGACTGACATGCAACTCGGTAGGACCGATTCGGTTAGGGTTTGGGCATAACGTAATCTCGGTGAGACCGATTACACAAACTCGGTGAGACCAAATTTGGTAATTAGCTAACCAGAGAGTTGGTCAGGCAAACTCGGTGGGACCGATTTGCTCTTTCGGTGAGACCGAGTGGAACTCGGTGAGACCGAAAAGTTACAAAGGGGAAACACTGAGTTTACATTGCAATCTCGGTGGGACCGATTCGCTCTTTCGGTAAGACCGAAAAGTTACGAAAGGGAAACAGAGAGTTTGCAACCCCATCTCGGTGAGACCGAGATCCTTATCGGTAGAACCGAATTGCTAGGGTTTGGCAGTGGCTAATGACAAGTGAAACTCGGTGGCGCCGGATAGGAAGAATCGGTAGGACCGAGTTTGTCTTAGGGTTTAGGTCATATGTGGATATGGGAAAGTAGTTGAGGGTTTTGGAGCATATCACTAAGCACATGAAGCAAGAGGCTCATTAAGCAACACCTCATCCCTCCTTAATAGTATTGGCTTTTCCTAAAGACTCAATGTGATCTTGGATCAATAAAATATAAAATGAAGAGTCTTGAGCTTTTGAGCTTGAGCCAATCCTTTGTCCTTAGCATTTTAAGGGTTCCACTTTCACATCCATGCCATGCCAATCATTGAGCTTTCCTGAAATAATCATCTTGGAATAGTATTAGCTCAATGAGCTATATGTTGTTATGAATTACCAAAACCACCTAGGGATAGTTGCACTTTCAATCTCCCCCTTTTTGGTAATTGATGACAACATATAGATCAAAGCTTCGACAAATGATAATAAGCATGAAATATATCGTCGCTTTGAGAAGTATGTGATAAGTAAGAGGTCCCCCTAAATTTGTGCGTATTTAAAATTTGCTTTGGACTGCAAATGCACAAAGAGTTAGAGTCATGGGTTACTCTTCCATGTCACATACATCTTGGTGGAGCGCTCAAAATGATAAGAATGAAATACATGCACTCATCACCAAGAATAATGAATGATCACATAAGATAAGATAATAGCATTAAGCAAGCATTAAGTGTAGCTTATGATCAAACACATGATCATCAATGTCTCACAAATAATGACGTAGTATCAAGCACTCAAAAGCAGAAAAGGTCGAAAAAACACCAAATAAAGCAAGAGAGAAAAGCAACACACTCTCTCTCTCAAAGCCTATGATCTATACATCTTCTCCCCCTTTGGCAACAAGTTACCAAAAAGTTCCTAGAAAATGCATAGCACTAGATCGACGCTCAGGCTTGATCTTCAGGTGGTGGTGGAGTCTGGAGCACTCCAAGGACGAAGCCTTCGGTAGACGTGGTCGGAGTCGAGGCTGAAGTGGATGCTAGAGCTGGTGGAACTGAGGCTGTGGCTGGTGCAGACGTTGTAGCTCTAGTGTCAGCAACTGGCAGTGCAGACGACCTCGGACCTCGTGGCACCCTCGCAAAAGCATCAGTCGTGGTCCTGCCTCTCCTCTCATTCATGTCCTCCTGGAGCTGCTCCACGGCAGTCTGTATCTCTGTTACCTTGATGTCCAAGTCATAGAACCTCTGTTCCATGATCCTCTCTAAACTCGCCTGGTTCTGAGTCAGGGTGGCTATACTCTGCTCAATCCGCAGGGTGGACGCAATCAGGTAACCAAGCTGCTCTTGTTTGGTTTTCAGGAAGTAATCAGATGCCTCCGCTTGAGTAGGCATCCTGGCAGCTTTCTCCTTCTTCGCCTTCTCCTTCTGAGCTTGTGCATGGGCAGATGATGGTTCATTCTCAGTCATAACAACTTGATTATCTTCGAAATCTGGACGGATGGGCAGGTGTTCCTTATCCAACAAATATACGCCCGTGCCCATCTTGGAGTTGATGAGCTCCTGAATCTGAGGGGCATATCCACAGCTCCTCTTCTGATCTGCCGCAGTCCTTTTGATTGTTTCCACTATGAGGCTCATGACTTTGAATTTTTGAGGCACGTCAAAGACATGAAGAAAATTGATCGCGTGACCTCTGATCATCTTGTGCTCTCCAGACTTGGGCAGAAGGGTGTGCCTAAGGATCCAGTTGATCGTAGGCAATCCTGATAGCAGATAATGCACTGAGCCAAACTTGAACGTGTCAAGTGCTTCATTCGGAATCTCCTTGTACATGTTGGACATGGAGTTGTGGTCCATCTTTTTCTTGGCATAAATGTCCAAGTCATCTGCTTGCTCCTCTGGGGCATTGATCAGCTTCGCCCATTCCTCAACAGTAGAGTGGTACCTTGTACCCTCTGACATCCATGTAATCCTGCCATCCGGATAAAAGTGTGCTGTGGAGTAGAATTGCATGATTAGCTCCTCGTTCCACTTTGTGAGCTTCTGCCCAACAAAGTCTGCAACTCCACACGCACTAAAGCTGTCAAATACTCCAGGGTAGTACTCCTCATTGTCCTTGATATAGGTCCAGTCGACCCATCTCATGTCACATACAATTGGCTTCTTGTCAAGTAGCACTGTCTTATAGAAATCCTGTTGCTCATTGGTATGAAACCTGTAGTCCACTGCAGTCCTTCTCCTAGAAGCATATGGATCTGCTTCTCTCCACTTCCTGAGCCCCGAGTCTCTCCTGAGCTTCATATCCTCAGCCACAGGATGAGCATCGTTGTGGTCTGGGATCTTGGGCTTGAGCTTCCGAAGGACATTCTCTTCCTCTTCCTCTGCAGCTTCAGGCACTGGGGCCTTGTTCTTCTCAGTGGCTGGGATGCTTCTTGTGTTTCTCTTTGGTGCACTCTTAGGCTTAGATGCAGCCTTAGGTGCTTCCTTGGGCTTGGATGCAGCTCCCCCTGACCTTATGGCATCTCCCATTAGCTTGGGTGCCTTGGGCGCTGGTGCAGCTGCCTCTTCTTCCTCTTCCTCTTCCATGATGGAAGCTTTGCCAAGCACTCTAGCCACAGTCTTCTTCACTCTCTCCTTCCTTTTCTTGCCCTCAGCTGCAGCTGGCTCTTGTGAAGTGGGCTTCTCAGTTGAGGCTCTAGCCTTTGACATGGGCTGCCTGCCTGCTGGCCTTTTGATTTTCAGACCTGGCTTAGTGCCTTGAGTTGGTTTAATTCTCTTGGAAGTGGCCTCTTCCTCTGCCACATAGTCCTCATCTTCAGAGTCTGAAGTTTTCTTCTTCCTTTGTCTCGTGGCAGCCTTTGGAAAATTGCTAGGAGTGCTCCTGCTGCCTTCATCAGATGAACTGGAGGGACTAGTGCCCTCACTCATCACCACTTGCTGCTCTGACAGATTCTGGCTATCACTCTGGTCTGACATGCTGCAAACTGACTGCTGACCCTATGAATAGATTATAGAGGAGATAGAGTGGATGAGCATCACAAAATGCAGAGATTTTTGCAAAAAGAATGATACAAAAACTTAGTTTTAGTTTCCCACTGAAATCATCTCGGATCTACCTATTTTCAAACTCGGTGATACCGAAGCAGTTTTGGAACCTAAACTAGTGAACTCGGTAGGACCGAGTCACAGTTCGGTGGCACCGAGACTGCTAGGGTTTCACTGAGTTCAAAAATCGGTCACACCAATAAGTAATTCTCGGTCAGACCGAGTCTCACTTGTGCAATGGCATAAGCCAAATCGGTGGGACCGAGTTTTTCAACTCGGTGGGTCCGAGATGGTTCGGCGGAAACCTAAACCTAGAATTTTCGAATCAAACCTAATCTGTGAGCATTTTGACTGGATAGAAGTTTATCAAACGTGGCTAGAAACAATATGATCACAATGTGCTAGGAATCAGATTGAGGAATAGCACAAAGATCAAGTCCATACCCTAGTTCGGCGGGGACTTGCTACGGCGGCAACGGCAGGGTAGAATTCCCGTTGACGGCGATGGAGACCAGCGACTGGAGGCTGCTGGCGGCGAGAAGATGATCCAGAGACCTCAAGGGCAGAGCAGGCTATCGCGCGGGCGAAGGGGTTCGGAGAAATTTCCAAATTTTGCCCGTGACTATATATAGCCCGACCCTGTCGGTGTGACCGAAAGGTTCAAATCGGTTGCACTGAGATCAAAAACTTAGATCAACTTAATGATCTCGGTAGGACCGAAAGTGGAGTATCGGTCAGACCGAGAATCATAAAGAGGTTTTGGAAGTTTGAGTCTATGACGAATCGGGGACTCCGAGCGCTCCTCACACAGAGTGGTTCGAATCTGACTTGATCAAATTTTGTGTGCAGCATGAATAGAGTTTGAGACGAGAAAAGCATAGATAGCTAGAGGACGTTCTTAGGCATTCTTGTCCATCCACTTGGCAAAAGAGGATAAAACCAAGCAATCAAAACAACAAGTGGATGTCCTCGAATGAGTAAAATATGCAGTCAGCATGCTCACACAATAAGATGGCAAATGAAATATGTGGCAAGGCATGCACAACCAATTCTAGCATTTATCAAGCAATTTGCGATGACTAGGTCATCTATATATGAGTACATTGACTTAGGAGTCAAGTGAGAACACTTGATCATAGGTCATACTCATCGTTTAAGCTCAAGTGGGGTTACCACTTTTACATAAAGCATTGTTGTGTTCACATCTTTAGAGTTGCTTTAGCTCAAATCTTAGAGTAAAGCTCCCCCTAGATGTGATATCCCCCCTAAGAGGGATGAACTAACCTTGGGTTTTGTCGATGATGACTTCATGTAGATATTGAAGATGTGGATGCTCAATGTTGATGTAGATCTCTTGGAGCTATCCATTTGAGTGAATTGCACTTTCAATACCTACATGGGTTAGTCCCACAAGGAACAAACAAGGATATCCATAGACATAGAGTGATGCACACAAAAGATGATGTCCATGAAAACTTTTAGGTTACCTTGTCCCTTGTCTTACCAACAAGAGGGTTTGTGACTCCTTGAACTAGTGCAAGATGTGGAAGTTGATTGCACTTGTTCTTGCCAAAATGATAAGAGTGAAGTATGTTGGCGAAGTCACCCTCAAGAACTCTCTAGTTCTTCTTCTTTTGGATCCACATCATCTTGATGGGAATCCTTGGAGTTGTAGTCGTACTTGATGAAGTGGAACTTGAAGTAGTCTTGGGAATCCACTTGACTAAGGTCTTAGGAGCTTCTTCAAATGCATCAATTTCCTCTTGAAGCTTGTCCTTGCCTTTTTGCTCGTAGTCTTGTGGTGGAAGATCATCTTGAGCATGTGTCCCCTTGAAAGAAGTATTCTTCTCTTGTTGAGGGACAAACTTTGTCTTGGGGTATTGATCTTCTTCCCATTCAACTCCATTGGCATTGAACTTTCGTTCAAAACCAACACCTTGATTCTTCTGGTGCATTCCTTGCTTGCGCACAATTTCCTCGAATTGCTTACTCCCGGCAAGGCTTTTGTACACTCCTTTCTCTATAATTCCCTTCAATAAGCTATTTTCTTGCTCAAGTGTAACTTGGCTAAGAGAATCATTAGTGGAGTCAAGAGAACTACTAGAAGCAACAATATTGGATTTAGCATGATCATTGTTACTACTAGAGGAAGAATCTTTCTTGTTAGACTTGACTTGAGGCATGTAAGTGGATAAGAGTAAACGCTTGGCAATGTAAGAAGAACTTTTCTTGCGGAGATCATCATTGATTGCCTTTAAGAACTCATGCTCTTGCTCAAGATTGAGCTTTTCAAAGCGTAGTTTCTCATGAGCTCTTAAAAGTTCTCGATGATCTTCGAAGATAGTGTCATGAGCTAACTTAAGAGTTTTTAGTTCTTTAGTTAGAGCCTCAATCTTCTCCTTATCATTGTCATTCGTTTTATCTTAATTAGCATGATTAATTGGTCTTTCATCATAGTATTCATCACTAGACTTGTCACCAAGCAAATCATCACCTAACAAGTCATCTTCATCACTATCGAAATCAACATACTCGGGGTGTGTTACCTTAGGACCTTTGGCCATGAAGCATCTTCCAATTCCTTCATTTGGTGAGTCAAATATGTCGTAGGAGTTGGTTGACACAAGTGCTAGACCGGCAACACCTTCATCTTGAGTATCTTCGGAGTCGGAGTGATAACTTCTCTCGGAGTGGCTGTCGGAGTCGGAGCCGGATACCCATTCGCCAACATGTGCTTGATGTCTTCGTCTTGTGTAGCTCCTTGATGATTTTTCCTCCCTTTTCGAATCCTTGCTTCTCCGTGAGTATCTTCGTTCATAACGATCATCTTTACTCCTTCTCTCTCTTGGTGGTGATCCTTTGCTTCTTCTTTTTGGAGAATCTTCTCTTCTCTTGTAGGGAGCCATACACTCATTGGAATAGTGTCCGGGTCTTCCACAATTGTAACAGTTTCGCTCTCTACTAGAAGATCTTTTGTCATTGTAGGACCTTGACTTGGAGCTTCTATCTTTGCTTCTACTCTTGTAGAACTTGTTGAAGTTCTTCACCATTAAGCTCAATTCTTCATTGAAGTCTTGTTTCTCACTTGATGATGTAGGGGCTTCACATGAGGCTTTATAGGCACCACTTGATTTGTTGTGAAGTTCCTCTTTATCCTTAAGTGACATCTCATGAGCAACAATTCTTCCAATCACCTCCGTTGGCTTGAGATCTTTGTAATTGGGCATCATTTGGATCAATGTGCACACGGTATCATATTTTCCATCCAAGGCTCTTAGGATCTTCTTGATGATGAATCTATCGGTCATCTCTTCACTTCCTAAGCCGGCAATCTCATTTGTGATGAGAGCAAGCCTAGAGTACATTTCAGCGACACCTTCACCATCCTTCATCTTGAACTTGTCAAGTTGGCTTTGAAGCACATCCAACTTGGATTCCTTGACGGAGTCGGTACCTTCGTACATATCAATCAAAGTGTCCCAAATTTCCTTTGCATTCTCAAGGCGGCTGATTTTGTTGAATTCTTTGGGGCACAATCCGTTGAAGAGAATATCACAAGCTTGAGCATTGTATTGCAACATCTTCAACTCATCCGCGGTAGCTTCACGGTTTGGTTCTCTCCCGTCAAAGAAGTCACCTTGCAAACCAACACACACAATAGCCCAAACAGCGGGGTTATGTCCAAGAATATGCATTTTCATTTTATGCTTCCAACTAGCAAAATTAGTACCATCAAAGTAAGGACCTCTACGGTGATAATTTCCCTCGCTAGACGCCATACTCTCCTAGGTTGTGAAACCAAGGCTATGACCACCAAAAGCTATGGAGATCAAGAAAATGGAGACCAAAGCTCTGATACCACTTGTAGGATCGAAAGTATGTCTAGAGGGGGGTGATTAGACTACTTGACCAAATAAAAACTTAACCTTTTCCCAATTTTAGTTCTTGGCAGATTTTAGCTATTTTAGGACAAGTCAAGCAATCATCACATCACTCAAGCAAGCATGCAAAGAGTTTATGGGCAGCGGAAAGTAAAGCATGCAACTTGCGAGAATGTAAAGGGAAGGGTTTGGAGAATTCAAACGCTATTGGAGACACGGATGTTTTTCCCGTGGTTCAGATAGGTGGTGCTATCCTACATCCACGTTGATGGAGACTTCAACCCACAAAGGGTAACGGTTGCGCGAGTCCACACAGGGCTCCACCCAAGGGCAACGGTTGCGCGAGTCCACACAGGGCTCCACCCACGAAGGGTCCACGAAGAAGCAACCACCCACAAAGGGTCCACGAAGAAGCAACCTTGTCTATCCCACCATGGCCATCGCCCACGAAGGACTTGCCTCACTAGCGGTAGATCTTCACGAAGTAGGCGATCTCCTTGCCCTTACAAACTCCTTGGTTCAACTCCACAATCTTGTCGGAGGCTCCCAAGTGACACCTAGCCAATCTAGGAGACACCACTCTCCAAGAAGTAACAAATGGTGTGTAGGTAATGAACTCCTTGCTCTTGTGCTTCAAATGATAGTCTCCCCAACACTCAACTCTCTCTCATAGGATTTGGATTTGGTGGAAAGAGGATTTTTGTGGAAAGCAACTTGGGAAGGCTAGAGATCAAGATTCATATGGTAGGAATCGAATGTCTTGATCTCAACACATGAGTAGGTGGTTCTCTCTCAGAACATATGAGTTGGAATGGTGTGTGTGTTCTGATCGCTCTCTCCCTAAATGAGAAGAAGGTGGAGGGGCATATATAGCCTCCACACAAAATCCAACCGTTACATACAATTTACCAATCTCGGTGGGACCGAATCAGAAAACTCGGTCTGACTGAAGTAGTAAACCTAGTGACCGTTAGGAATTTCGGTGGGACTGACATGCAACTCGGTAGGACCGATTCGGTTAGGGTTTGGGCATAACGTAATCTCGGTGAGACCGATTACACAAACTCGGTGAGACCGAATTTGGTAATTAGCTAACCAGAGAGTTGGTCAGGCAAACTCGGTGGGACCGATTTGCTCTTTCGGTGAGACCGAGTGGAACTTGGTGAGACCGAAAAGTTACAAAGGGGAAACACTGAGTTTACATTGCAATCTCGGTGGGACCGATTCGCTCTTTCGGTAAGACCGAAAAGTTACAAAAGGGAAACAGAGAGTTTGCAACCCCATCTCTGTGAGACCGAGATCCTTATCGGTAGAACCGAATTGCTAGGGTTTGGCAGTGGCTAATGACAAGTGAAACTCGGTGGCGCCGGATAGGAAGAATCGGTAGGACCGAGTTTGGCTTAGGGTTTAGGTCATATGTGGATATGGGAAAGTAGTTGAGGGTTTTGGAGCATATCACTAAGCACATGAAGCAAGAGGCTCATTAAGCAACACCTCATCCCTCCTTAATAGTATTGGCTTTTCCTAAAGACTCAATGTGATCTTGGATCACTAAAATATAAAATGAAGAGTCTTGAGCTTTTGAGCTTGAGCCAATCCTTTATCCTTAGCATTTTGAGGGTTCCACTTTCACATCCATGCCATGCCAATCATTGAGCTTTCCTGAAATAATCATCTTGGAATAGTATTAGCTCAATGAGCTATATGTTGTTATGAATTACCAAAACCACCTAGGGATAGTTGCACTTTCACCGCCGGGCGGATTCATCATCCCTACGTGAGCTGCCTCGGTTTGTTCGGCCAAGCGCTCCGCCTGCTCCGCCACCGCCGCGGCCGCGTGCGCCGCCCTGTCCCGGGGCTTCTTGGCATTCGCCCTGTTCCGCCGGTCGGTGGTGACAGCCTCCCGGCGTTGAACTTCCACCCTTCAGTCGGCGTTAGACATGCCCGGGGGCTTGGACGGCGGCGCCCTCTACTTCCTCTGCTTCGGCTGGGTGGTGGCGGCGGCGGTGGCATCCGTCGCGGCGCGGGGGGCCGCGTACTTCTTCGGCGGCATGGAAGCCGTCTAGGAGGAGAGGAGGAGGAGATTGGCGGGAGGAATGGAGAATGAGAGGGAAACCGATGGGGGGAAGCAGGGGGAAACGGCGGGAAAAGGGCATCCTCTTGCCGACAGAGCGGCCACATGCCCCTTTTCGCTTCTGCCGGCGCCCCAGGTGACCTTCGGGCGCTTGGGTTCGGCTTGGGTTCGCCAACTACTATTTCGGCCCATACTGGCGCTAAATGAGATCCTGGGGGCGCGGATGGAGATGCTCGTAGCGGGGGGTCGGAGCATAACAGGGAAAGGGAAGGAGGCAATGGATCAGACGGTTTATGTACATTAGATGAGATGGCTAGCAGGATTGGCCCTCCTGAAAGTGTGGGAGACATGCTTTTTGTTAAAGGTATATCATTGATCATCCAAGGACCAATCAATCGCACGAGCACAACACCAAAATTTGTTAACGAGGTTCACCGATATGGCTACATCCCGGGGCCTGACTATGGGCGCTCCTCCCCATGACATCACTACAATACCGCACCCGGTCGTCCTGGACACCGGCACATGCCGCCGGCTTCCCCTACGTTCCGGTGCTATTATGTTGGCATACGTTGCATCGTGTGTCTACCCCCGCTATATATGAGAGGCTTAGGATACAAGTGTTCTACTTGGACACGGCTCCATATGCTATCTAAACACAATACAACTACAAGTCCAACTGTAAGCTACCTTGTACACTATATTCGACACAACTCCAACATTTTTGCCGTCACATATGACAACGAACCTTTGAGAGGCGGGGAAAGCATCCACTGCAAATAAGCATGTGTCATAAATGATGGAACATGTACCGTTCCGACGTGTTGATGAAGGTCATCAATGTTACCCCATAAACTTTGAGCCACATTATGCATGCCTCCACCGCCGCGAGAGATGATGAGAGCTTGGTGACTCCTAGACAACACAACCTCTTCTTCTTCAAAAAAAATAAAATACACAACATGAGCTCATACCTCCCACAACGTCAACAAAGCATGCCGCCGCAATGGGAGGAGGCCAGATGAGGCATTTCCATAGGTGGCCGGAGCCTCACTAAACAAAACCGGAAAACCTAGCCTCACGGACGGCAGTCCAGCAAGAAACACAAACACCGTGGTCCTTGGCGCCTCTATGAGGAGGACCACGCCATCATGGGCAGGAACCGATAAGGCCTTGTTTGAAACGACTTTGTCGCCACCATCAAAGCACGGCAGGTAGAAAACCCTAAAGTTATCTACAAATCAGTCACAAGGCACTCGGTTCCCTGCCCCTTCGCAGCTGAACCGACTGATGGAGGGAGTGGGGAGCTGTGAGCTCACCGTCAATTGTGGACGGTGGGACCCCGTGTTCTTCCACATAAGCAGGGGAAAGGGTTGTTGGATTTCCCTTCCTACCCTAGCTAATTTTCATGATACTGATATATCTTCTTTATTGTGAGTAACAGCGAGGACTTGCTCAGTGGCATATGTCGCATGAGCCAACCCCGGTAAGGTGGCTTATTATCTTCGTTATTTTCTTTTGTTGTTTTCTTTCATATTTGTTCCTCAAGGAATTTTCTTGACAACTATATGTGTTCCATAGCTCAATTCCGTGAGCAGAGCTCGAAGAAAAGTAAAAGGGGAAGAGGGCAGTGGCCGACCGTTGGCCAATGCAACCACTAAAAGTGAAGAAGCTAGTATGCTTCCATGGCCCCCTCTGCCAGTAGCCCGAGTCTCACTCTTCGTTGATGGTTCTTCTATTCTGATGAATGGCTCTGTCGGTTTGATGATGATAAGAAATTCTAAAGGGAGAATTATCTTCGCTACTTATCATTATTTGTTCTCCTCTACTGATGCACTTGAATCAAAGATCCAAGCGATCAAGGAGGGCATGGCTCTAGCACTTCAATATTGAGATCTTTCGGTTGTCGTTCAGTTTTATTAGTCAGTGGCACTTTCTGCTTTATCAGATAATTCTTTGGCTTGCTTGGGCTTATGGACATTTAGTAGCTGAGATCAAACGTGTGATGGAAGATAGGGAGTTTATTCCTATGAAAACTTAATAGAGATAAAAATAGGATGGATGCATGGCTAGCAACGGTCGCACTGAACAAAATATTGCTTGTTGGTTGCGACATTGACCGGACTGCATTCTTAATCTCTGGTGAGCAGATTGTAACCCTGTAACTATGAAATAAAACTCTTTGATTCCCAACAATTTTTTAAACAGAATTCAGCATATATATTTGCCTGGAAAAGAAGAGTAACCACATTGGACAAAAGGATTTAAGTGGACAAAAAGACTGGTCTGTGATAACCGTCAAGCCGAGCCAAAAAAATCCATATCATTGACGCCTCCAGGGAGCTAGTCTGGTCGGTGTTAAGGCTCATCCTCATCATTGACCCCTGGCAAAAGGCTGGTCAGTGTTGAGCGGTCAGTGCTATTTGAATCTGTAGTAGTGTCCATCTTAGGCTTGCTTTATTTACTCTTCTTTATTAAAGCAATATTATTATTTTAATTTATTTGCAGAATCATCCATATTATTATTTTGGACGTGTTAGCTCTGCATCGTGTTATGTAGAGGCCGGGCATTTTCCCAGTTTGGTTGTATGAATTCGATATAGTGAATAAAGATGTTATTAAAAATACATATAAGTGAGTCATGCTATCGTAAGTAATCATTGTGCTTTATGCAAAAAACATTTGATGAAAAGGGGTTTTCTCCATTCCATTTTTATTAGAAACGAGGCCAACCAGACACCCTAAACTGTTTCCAGTGCTCGGGATCAACCAATGTAGCTGAACAGAAGGATAACCTACTACGAATTAACAAGCCAAAAGGATTTTAGATCAAGACAACCAAGCTATCCTGTTACAAGATCACCGGCTTCAGTTGGAATGTGCGCTCAAACAGAAGCCTTGGTGGTGTCCCCCTAGACGGCTCATCTTCTTCTTCCTCACCAAGCGATCCTTAGAAGCTCCCCTCTTTTTCGATCCAGCAGAAGAAGGCATTCCCTGAGCAGCTTCGATTGTTGGTCTGAGCGCTTTATGTAAAATTCTAGATAAAAACGCTAGGACTATAATGCGATTTGGTTGACAGAAGATCACTAGATAGTCCAACTATAATTTTGGCGAGTGCAGCTCTCATGAAAAAGCATGGCGAACTTGAGCTCTGGGGTGATGGACGGTGCAAGAGTTAACAGGATCTCCCTATCAGAATGAGTGTGGTCACTTTTCCACATTCCTGTCACTTCCCATTCCCACATGGTGCGGTGATGTAATGAACAACTACTCATTTGTTGCATGGAGAGTCTTGCTAAGGCATCGAATGTATGACAAACAATCATGCTCACATCCGTAAATATAGCTAGCTAGCCCGGCCAAAGCAAGGACCTATTAATAACATAAACAAGCCAATTTTATAGACACTCTTGAGACCAGCTGGTGTCTCGGCATGTAGTTATGTGAAGGTATCCCAGCTAGGTACACGAAGATCGTCACAAAGCTTGTCCTGGGACCACCTACCTTATGTATGCAACTTGCTTGATTCAACTACCTTTTTATGCACCATTTATGGTATACATATCTCCCTCTTTCATGCAGCTCACCCTAATATTATTCAAGTTCTATATACAAGAGACATGTTATGCCTCGTGTTCAGGTTTGATATATACAAGAGGTGTGTGTTATGCCTAGTATTCAATTGTTGAACTATCTACAATATACTAATATGCTCCATAAACTTAGGGCTCATTAAGTTTATAGAATTTTCAAACCATAGGACTGTGAAAAGTAAAGGACTGGGATGCTCTCTCCACTCCAATACTTAAATAATTCCATGAGGTCTCGCCCAATGATAAGAATCCTTAAGAATTAGGTCAACATGGACACAACCAATGGAATATAATACCTTAATTCTTGATAAACCAATGTCATGCATATGAAAGATCCTAAAGGTCAACATCATATGTGAATCCTCCATAAATCCCGCAAATTGAATGAGCCACATTCTCTTCAAATCTTTGTTGTAGATTCTAATCTTTGCAGGAGTACTTTGGCAAATTAGGACTAAACCCCCACATTCTCTTCAAATCTTTGTTGTACCTCTGTTTTGAAACCAGAATTATATATGTAATGTGAAATTACCCCCGCATACCACGTACCGACATCTTTGTTTATATGGATGACAGGTACAAGGGACAGACATCGCCATGATCTCAGAACATGGAATGCTTACTGCAAGTGTAAGTCCAAGACGAGTTCTTGCGAGCGTGGAGTGGGAACAAAAGTTCCCTCTGGTTACGGTGCAAGCTCTTTCGAGGGGAATATCTGATCAGACCCCATTGTTCGTGGACTCAGGGGAGCCGAACCACGTGGGTAACAAGAACACCTTCTCTTTCGAGATGTCATGGTTTGAACGTGAGGGGTTCGTGGACTTGATCACCAGGGAATGGGATAGAGGTGTAGGAGGCAAGACTGCGATAGAGCGTTGGCAGAATAAGATTAGGCATTTGAGAAGTTTCTTACGGGGTTGGGCTAAGCACCTCAGTGGTGTGTATAAGATTGAAAAGGATAGACTCCTTACTCTTATACAGGCCCTGGACATACAGGTTGAATCCACTATTTTATCGCCAGCTGAGCTTCAGGTTAAAAATGAGGCGGAGAAGAGGTTGAAAGAACTGCTCCGCGAAGAAGAATTGAAGTGGGCTTTGCGTGCTAAAGTCCGCAAAGTGGTCCAAGGGGACGCGAATACTCAATTCTTCCATTTGATAGCTAATGGCAAGCACAGAAAGAAGCGTATCTTTCAGCTTGAGCAAGACGAGGGCACTATTTTAGGCCAGGATAACCTAAAAACATATATTACCGACTATTATAAGCAGTTATTTGGACCTCCGGAAGATAATTGTGTGTCCCTCGATGAGTCCAGGACTGAGGATGTGCCCCAGCTATCGGCTGACGATAATGATATTCTGGTTGCCCCGTTCTCGGAGAAGGAGGTGTTTGATGCTATTGCACAGATGAAAAACAATAAGGCTCCCGGACCGGATGGATTCCCGGCAGAGTTCTATAAAAAGTGCTGGCACATTATTAAGGGGGATTTACTACCTATGTTCCATGATCTGTTCTCTGGACAGCTTCAATTATTTCACTTGAATTTTGGGACTATCACACTGCTTCCCAAGAAAACGGATGCTGTGAGAATTGAGCAATTCAGGCCGATCTGTCTCCTCAATGTTAGTTTTAAAATTTTCACCAAGGTTGGGACTAACAGGCTCACACAGATTGCGCATTCTGTGGTGCAACAGTCCCAAACTGCTTTCATGCCGGACAGAAATATCCTTGAAAGGATGGTCGTCCTGCATGAAACACTCCATGAAATCCATTCCAAAAAATTAGATAGAGTAATTTTTAAGGTGGATTTCGAGAAAGCGTACGATAAGGTCAAATGGCCATTCCTCCAACAGTCATTGCGTATGAAAGGTTTTGATGAAGCCTGGCGCCGACAGGTTGAATCATTTACACAAAAAGGTAGTGTGGGAATTAAAGTTAATGATGACATAGGTCATTACTTCCAGACACATAAAGGCCTAAGACAAGGAGATCCGATGTCCCCTATACTGTTTAACATTGTGATGGATATGTTAGCAATTTTGATAGAAAGGGCTAAGGAAAATGGTCAAGTAGGTGGATTGGTACCTTATCTTATTGATGGAGGTGTATCCATCCTTCAGTACGCTGATGATACAATCATCTTTATGGAGCATGACTTGGCCAAGGTGAAAAATATGAAGCTTGTGTTATGCCTATTTGAACAATTGACCGGGTTAAAGATTAACTTTCATAAGAGCGAGCTGTTCTGTTTTGGTAGGGCCAAAGACGAACAGGATGCTTATAGGCAATTGTTTGGGTGTGAGTTGGGAGAGTTACTCTTCTCTTACCTGGGGATTCCAATCCACCATCGTAGGCTGACAAACAGAGAGTGAAAGTGCATCGAGGACCGATTTGAGAAGAAAATGAGTTGCTGGAAGGGTAAGCTCATGTCATACGGAGGCCGATTAATCCTGATTAATTCGGTGCTCACGAGTATGCCAATGTTTCTCCTATTGTTCTTTGAGGTCCCAGTTGGTGTTAGGAAGAGACTGGACTTCTATCGATCGCGTTTCTTTTGGCAGGGTGATGCGCTTAAAAGAAAATATCAGCTTGCCAAATGGGATATCATCTGTAGACTGAAAGACCAAGGGGGTCTAGGTATTGAGAATCTAGAAGTTAAGAATAAATGCCTTCTTAGCAAGTGGCTGTGGAAGCTCTCATCGGAGAATGATGCTATGTGGGCTCAAATCCTTCGCAGCAAGTACCTCCAGACAAAAACTTTGTCCCAAGTTACAGTCAGGCCGACCGATTCACCTTTCTGGAAAGGCCTGATGAAAGTCAAACAGTCCTTGTTTAATAGGACGAAGTTTGTTATTGGAAACGGCACGAGTACACGTTTCTGGGAGGATACTTGGCTCGGCGAGACACCCTTAGCCATCCAATATCCGTCTTTATACCGCATTGTTCAATGACGTGAGGTGTTCGTCGCATCGGTCTTTCAATCTACCCCCCTTAATATTCAGTTCCGACGAACGCTAGCGGGCAATCGTTGGGAAGAATGGCTCCGTCTAGTTAGGAGACTGATGGAGGTCCAGCTTTCACAACAACCCGATGAATTACGCTGGAAATTGACTAAGTCTGGAGTATTCACAGTTAAATCAATGTATATTGATGTTATTAATTCGAATTCCATTCCTACGTTCAAGCATGTTTGGGATGTCAAAGTTTCTTTGAAAATAAAAGTGTTTATGTGGTTTGTCCATAAACAAGTTATTTTAACTAAGGACAACTTGATAAAGCGTAATTGGACAGGACCTACTAGGTGTAGTTTCTGTGATCAGGATGAGACTATCAAACACCTCTTTTTTGATTGCCCGTTGGCCAAGGTACTTTGGCAGACGGTCCACATTGCTTTTAATATCAATCCACCGAATTCTATTAATGCGTTATTTGGGACATGGCTTAATGGGATTGAGCCTGACTTAGCGAGACATATTCGGGTTGGAGTTTGTGCTTTGCTGTGGACTATCTAGACTTGCAGAAATGATTTGGTTTTTAACAGAATATCATGTATACATTTTTTGCAGGTCATATTCCGAACTACGGCTCTGATCCGTTCGTGGTCGCTACTCACCTAGACGGAGGTCAGGGAGCATTTGGTTACTGGGTCTTTCCGCTGGGAGATGGTAGCTCGGGATATCTTCAACCGGTTTGGATGGCGGTCATGTAATAGGATAGGCAATTAGTTTCCCTATCTAGTTTTAGCCAGCCGGTTGTGGCATCTTTTCTTGGCTAGTTGGTGTTTCTAGCCCTTATTGGCTCTGTGTGAGCTTTCTGTGCTTTTTTATTACTTTTGGAAACCTTTAAAACCATGTTGGCACTACTTTATTTGATTAATAAGATGGCCGTATGCATCTTTCTGATGCAGAGACCGGGGAATCCCCTTTTTTAAAAAAAAGTGTAAGGCCAAGATAACAATGTTTTGTGTTTCCAGAAAGAGATATATGACAGTTGTCTGATTTCAGCTGGAGGAAGTAGAGCCGGAAGTTAGTCCACAATTGCGAGTACCCATGGTTAGACACAAACCGTCACCCAAGTAAACTCAAGCGCCATTTTCCTCGCTCTCGAAATTTTTAATGTGTTCAATTGTTGCTTGCTTGGATTGCGCTCATCTGCTCGTTGCGAGTATATACCATATGTACCTATAAGCATTAGTTTAGGACTGAACATGTATACTTGTTTTGATTTCATTCTCTTCAGTTAAATTCCACTGCAATGCAATACGAATAAATTCCACTTTGAACCACTTGCCACTGTATATTCACATTACGCAACAAGCAGAACAGGGCTAAAGCTGAACACTACGGCAGCTGTTGTTCAGAAGCTAACAAACAACTACTTGCTGGTAAAGCCTTACGCCCACCACACTGCCTTCAAAGCTGGACCTATAGTGCAACTTCAGCCAGGAAAAATGCTATCAGTTTGGACTGCCAAATCAGAGACAGAAGAAATGATGCACATTTGGTACTGTTGGAATTTCACCCACAGGATCGATCACATGAAATCATGACAGAGGCGCGCACAAGAAACTTTAATAGCCAAAGGCACGTGTCGTGCCTTTCTTCCTCTTTATTTTTTCTCTTGTTTTCTGTCGATACAAAAAAACTCACACAAGCTCGTGTATATATATACACGATCCGGCTAGACTTGACCGACCCTGCTATGGACTCGTACTAGACTC
This sequence comes from Triticum urartu, assembly GCF_003073215.2. Classification (NCBI taxonomy): domain Eukaryota; kingdom Viridiplantae; phylum Streptophyta; class Magnoliopsida; order Poales; family Poaceae; genus Triticum; species Triticum urartu. Next base: position 518,900,362 of record NC_053026.1, read on the forward strand.
GGACACGAGTACTTCCTAATCTAATCACCCGCCGACCTTGATTGCTAGGCAAACCTAAGCCGGACACATACAGCCAACTCCAATGCTACTACAACACGTAGAGCTAGCTCAAACAATATCAAACACCACGCTCCTGCTATTACTAATCAAGATTACTCTAACATTCTCTCTTTAATTTTGACACACTTTGTCTTCATGCTTCTCTGGTCTTGGCTCATTGATGATTCACCCCTTGTCGCCTCATCCGCTCGCACCACGACAAGTCAAATTGCCGGCTAGATTATTTGCAACAATCTTCCCTCCAATTTTGACTTGGCAAATTTACGGACCACCTCAAATATGTCTTGGACTATCCAGCCTCGCCAGTAACTTGTGGAAAACCCCATCCGGTGGACCACACCATCCACCCTAGCGAGATACATGCAGGCTCCTTGTGGATCGCACCACCCTGTGGACTACACCGCCCACTCCAGCCTCATGTAGAGACATGGCCTCATCGAAGAGACTCACCTTCACTGGTTCACCGCCCCCACATATTTGAACTTGGTCCTCTCGTCGAGACACACATACGACCTAGGCTTCATCTTCAACGCCTCCTCGGAGAGACAAGCACTTGGACATGACAACGACGACGACGACGACTGACCGACCAACCGACCGACCGTGCTAACCCACACGACTCCTTGACTCATCAAACTCCCACGGACGACGGTGTTGACGAACTTCCGGCACCGCACTCCGGCACCACCTCTCCCGTCAACGATCTTCTTCCATGGCCTTGCCGACGACAGCCTGTCATCTCCCTCCTTGTCGCTCCGCGGAACGACGATCGCCTGATCCTCCTTGCCGCTGCATCACCCAGCGACTCCATCGCCTGCTCTTTCTCGTCGCTGCACCACCCAGCGACCATATCGCCCGCCCCGAGGCGCTAATCGGTTCGCGACCCCGGAGCAAGCGCGGCTTCAAATCGACCTAGCTCTTATACCAATTGTTGGAATTTCGTCCACAGGATCGATAACATGAAATCACGACAAAGGCGCGCACAAGAAACTTTGATAGCCAAAGGCACATGTCGTGCCTTTCTTTCTCTTTATTTCTTCTCTTGTTTTATGTCGATACGAAAAAAACTCACACAGGCTCGTGTATATATATACACGATCCGGCTAGACTTGACCGACCCTGCTATGGACTCGTACTAGACTCGGACACGAGTACTTCCTAATCTAATCACCCGCCGACCTTGATTGCTAGGCAAACCTAAGCCGGACACATACAGCCAACTCCAATGCTACTACAACACGTAGAGCTAGCTCAAACAATATCAAACACCACGCTCCTGCTATTACTAATCAAGATTACTCTAACAGGTACCTCTTGCCAACTAGGTATGTCTTCTTAATTTCTCATCTATATACCCATGGTACTTCTATTCGAGTTACCAAAAGTTCACCATGTCACAAAATTCAGGTAATCTTCATAAATTTCCTTGTCCAATCCAGAACTTGCTACTGTATATTAACATCACGCAATGAACAGAGTAGGGCTAAATCTAGCTCCTCTACAGCTGCATGCCATTCTTCAGAAGCTAACAAACTGCTACTTGCTGGTTAAGCCGTAAGCCCACCACACTGCCTTCAAAGCTGCACGGCCTCACGACGGAGCTCATGAATGCCTTCACGACTTCCGTGGAGGCATCTCTCCGGAGCAAGCACATGGCGTACTCCATGACCGTGGCGTCATAGGGCAGCACGATCCTCCCGTCATCGCCGCCTGCAAAGCCGAACTCTTCGTGGGACATCGTCAGGAGCTCGCTTAAGATCGACGTGCCGAGGTATGCCAGCGGCACCTCGAACCGTGCCCCATCTATGGTGTACACCATGCAGTGGCCCTTCATCGCCACCCACGGCGACGTCGCGCAGCACTCGCCATTGGCTGCTCCTTTCACCGCTGTCGTGGTTCGGGTGAGCCTCTTCCTCCCCATGGCCGCCATCCTCTGCCACTTCTTTGCCATCTGAGCAAGTCTCTTGGCACTAACCATGTTTCTTTTCCTCCTCGTATTTCTTTCTTGGCTAGGTGTGGTAATGTTGCTTTGGTTTCTGAATGAGCTGATGTGCTGGTGGTGGTGCTAATCTGATGGATTTATAGGGGTGAGGGAGAAAGAGAAGAGAACAATGCAGTTTAGGTGCAGCATCTATCCTGACAGGTTGGCAAGGGACATGGCCATGAGCTCAGAACATGCAATGCTAACTGCAAGAGTGCAATGTGATCTTGATTTGATTTGTCTGGGGCCATCGGTTTGCCACTTGTTGGACATCATAGTGTGCTGCCATACTCATCTGTTTTAGTGGCAAATATAAGAAGCACATGGAGACCGTCGGTAAATTGGCACCATTTCTGTTTGTGATACAAAATAATCATTTGGGTGCTTGATGAATCATGTCTTACCAAATGAAATGTGATCTTGATTTGTTTTGTCTGGGGCTATCGGTTTGCCACTTGTTGGGCAGAACTAGCATTCTAGACTTGTGGTACGGTGTGGTTGGGTATCATAGCGTGCTGCCATGCTGGATTTGTTCTAATGTCAAATATAAGAAGCACATGGAGACCGTGAGTAAACTGGGTCCATTTCTGTTTGTGATACAAACTAATCATTTTGGGTGCTTGATTAATCATATCTTTACGAATGAAATACTCCATAGAGTGGCCCCTGCTGAGATGGAGATATTTAGTGCGTGAGTTGCTCATGCAACAAGAAGATAAAAAAATCTCTTCAACACCTTGATACATCCATTTCTCCGACAAGTATTTCCGGACGGAGGGAGTACAAGATTACAAGTATCTCATGATTGTTGTTAAGTGAGAGATGTTAAACGATACATATTGAGTGCATCAATAGGTGACTTGCGTGGCACATATACATAGCTAGGGATAGTATTTTCTTCTAGTTTAAACCTGTTGGACTCTATCTCGATCTCTCTCTCTGTAATCTCGATCTCCCTCTCTGTAATACTCCTATCCGGTTACATCTCTAACCGGATGTCTTGTCTCTCACGCATACATCAATATATATACCTGCGGGCTCCCTGTTCGGGGGTTGAGACGCTTCCATCAATCTTTACATGGTATACAGAGCAGGCCCTTCCACCACATCTAGTTCCTCTCCATCGATTCCCCACGCAACAACCTACAACGCCTAGTTCTTCCTCGTTGATACCCTACCCATCAACCCGCAGCCATGTCAACCTCCACTACCACCATTATCTCCAGCCTCAACTACAACACCTCCGAGCCTCTCACCAGGACGAACTACGTCCTCTAGCAAGCTCAAGCACGATCCCAGATAATGGGCGCCGGCTTGTATGGCTACATAGATCAGACTATAGAGGAGCCTCCCAAAACCATCACCACCAAGGACAAAGAGGGCAAGGATCGGTTCGTTTCAAACCCTGCCTACCCTCCCTGGCTCATCCAGGATCAGCAAATCGTCGCCTACCTTCTTCGTAACCTCTCCAAAGAAGTGCGTGTTCAGGTGGCCTCGATGGAAACTTCATATGCAATATGGACAACCCTAAGCAAGATGTTCTCTGCAGTCGCTCTCTCGCGCGTCAATAACATCAGGGCCTCCCTCACCAACGCCCAGAAGGGCACACTGCTGGCTGCAACCTACTTCGGTAATATGCGAGAGCTCTCTCTGATGAACTTGCAGCGGCAGGAAAACTGATCGGGGAAGACGAGCTGGTGTCTTTCATCATTGCGGGGCTTGATATGGAGTATCATCCCATCATCTCCGCATTGGACGTTCGTACTGATCCGATCTCCATCGAGCAGCTCTTCTCCATGGTGGAAAACTTCGATCAGAGAGTCGAGATGTTCCATGGGACTGGCGTAGGCAGCTTCAAGTCACCGGCCAACAGCGCTTCTCGCAGCCGCCAGGGACCCGGCAAGGGGTTTTGTGGCCAGCATAAAGGCAATGGCAGCGGCGGATCTCGCAGCGGCGACGGGAACAACTACAACAAAAACAACTCGAACAACGGCTATCATGACTCTGGTGGCGGCGGCTATAATGGTGGTAGTGGTGGCTATCATCAAAACAGCGTCGGTGGTGGCCATCACAGCGGTGGTGGTGGTGGATATTCCCAGCAGGGCAACTTCGGAGGTGGCTACAATCCTAGGCGCTCCTTCAACAACAACAACAACAGAGGGCGCAACAATTTTCAGGGCTATGAAGGTTATGAAGGCACGTGTCAAATCTGCAAAAAGACTAACCATATTGCTAAAGATTGTGATTGGCGCTATGCCGATGATACATCCCAAAGAAAAAAGGTTGCAGCTGCTGCTGATACTTCATATGGTGTTGACACAAATTGGTACCTCGACACGGGCGCCCAAAAACACATCACTGGAGAGCTGGAAAAGGTGACAATGCATGAAAAGTACCGTGGTCATGATCAAGTCTACACCGCATCCAATGGGACAGGTATGAAGATTAGTCATGTTGGTCAATCAATTATCAAAACCCCACATAAAGACCTTGTCATAAACGAAATCTTGCATGTTCCCAATGCTTCTAAAACACTTCTTTCCGTTCATCGCATTGCTCTTGATAATAATGTCTTTCTAGAGTTTCACCCCTATTTCTTTTTGATCAAGGACCAGGTCACAAAGAGAGTTCTCCATAGAGGTACCTATGTGCAAGGGCTCTATTCATTGCTTCCTCAATGCTGCAAATTCAATAAACAAGTGTATGGTGCCATCAAGCTTTTTGCTGAAAGGTGGCATAGTCGTTTAGGTCATCCCTCGTTTGCTACTGTTCATCAAATTCTTAGTAAAAATAAACTCCCAGTTGTTGGTGAGAGAGATACAGAAACTATTTGCGATTCATGTCAAAAAGCAAAAAGTCATCAGTTACCTTATTCTATTTCTACCAGTGTGTCTACCAAGCCTTTGCTACTTATTTTTTCTGATGTTTGGGGTCCAGCACCCACTTCTATTGGTAGACAATCTACTATGTAAGTTTTGTTGATGACTACAGCAAATACACTTGGATCTATCTTCTTAAAAACGTTCTGATGTGTTCCAAGTCTTTCACAACTTTCAAGCCCTTGTTGAACGTATGTTTGATAGCAAAATCATTGCCATGCAATCAGACTGGGGTGGTGAGTATGAAAACCTAAATTCGTTTTTTCAAAAGATTGGCATATCTTATCATGTGACTTGTCCCCATGCTCATCAACAAAACGGTTCCGCAGAATGTAAGCATAGACACCTTGTTGAAGTAGGTCTAGCTCTTCTAGCTGCGGCCTCCATGCCCTTAAAATTTTGGAACGAAGCTTTTCTTACCGCTGTTCATCTTACCAATATGTGGCCTAGTCGCACAATAGCTAATGAAACTCCCACTGAACGCCTTCTACATGTCACACCTGATTATTCTACTCTTCGTATTTTTGGGTGTGCTTGTTGGCCGAATCTTCGTCCTTACACCACTCGCGAACTCATATTTCGATCTCAACAATGTGTATTCCTTGGCTGCTCAACACAAGGGTGTCAAGTGCCTTGATGTTTCTTCTGGTCGTGTGTATATTTCCCGTGATGTCATGTTTGACGAAACATAGTTTCCCTTTCCCGAACTAAACCCCAATGCCGATGCTCTACTTCGAAAAGAGATTCTTCTCCTTCCTCCAAATTTATCCAGAGTTGCTTGTGTGGGAAATGATGATTGTATTGATCCAATATTGACTAACTCTTCTAACCTTTTATCTGAGGTTGTTGCTACAGGAACAAACAGTGCCAAAAATGCATGTCAAAACGATGCCACTTTTGAAGAAAATGGTGCACCTATGTGTTCTGTGGCTGCCACGGAAAATTTGGTGCGGTCTCCCTCGGGATCTGCGTCCCTAACTGCGTCAGGGCCTACTGGATCGGCTTCGGGATCAGCGCCTCGTCAGGCGGCGGCTAGCCCCATGCGCACGCCCGCTTCGCCCCCGTCCCGTGTCGCCACGCGGCGGTCTGCGGTTGTGTCATCCCTTGTGGACGCCCCGTACCAATCAGCTCTGGGGGCCCAGCCGACAGCGTAGTTCACGGCGGACCCCCACGTCTACATCAGGCGGGTGACTGCGTCTGGCTCCCGATCCGCGACGGATGCGCCGACTGCACCCGGATCTTCTGTCGCAGCTTCGTCGTCCCCTGCTGTTCGCTCGACCGCAGAAGATCCAGCGGGCGTGGATAGCCCAGCCGCCTCCTCGGGATTGGATGGCTCGATCCAGGAGCTTGTCGGTGCATCTGCCGCTGGCTCTGCTGACTCTCCAACGCCTGGATCCTCTATGCATACACAGGATCCTACACCACCACTTACACGTCTTCGAGCAGGTGTTATTCAACCTACAAATTATAAGATTAAATCTGGCTTAGCTTCTTCCACAGGAGAACCACACACCTATCAAGAGGCTCTTGATGATCCAGACTGGAAGAAATCTATGGATGTCGAGTTTCAGGCTCTTCGGAGAAATAACATATGGCATTTGGTTCTGTCACGTCCAGGTAAAAATGTGATTGACTGCAAGTGGGTGTTTCGGATAAAAAGAAAGTCTGATGGGACAATAGATCGATATAAATCTAGGCTTGTTGCTAAAGGTTTCAAACAGCGATATGGCATTGATTATGAGGATACTTTTAGTCCAGTTGTCAAGGCTGCCACTATCCGTCTTGTGTTGTCTATTGCTGTATCAAGAGGATGGATTCTCAGACAACTAGATGTGCAGAACACGTTTCTTCATGGTGTTCTGGAAGAGGAACTATATATGAAGCAACCTCCTGGGTTTGAAGATAAAAGTAAACCATCTTATGTTTGCAGACTTGACAGGTCTCTCTATGGACTAAAACAGGCTCCTAGAGCGTGGTATTCTCGATTGAGTACAAAATTGCAACAGCTTGGTTTTGTTCCCTCTAAGTCTGATACATCACTGTTTATTTATAATAAGTCAAATACTTCCATTTTTGTGCTGATCTATGTGGATGACATTATTGTTACAAGCTCGTCAGATGAAGCAGTGAAAGCTCTCTTGTCAGATTTAAACTCAGTATTTGCTCTCAAAGATCTAGGTGATTTGCACTATTTTTTGGGTGTTGAGGTCAAGAAAAATAAGGAAGCTTGTCTTCATCTTTCTCAAGAGAAATATGCAACTGATCTTTTGAGCAGAGTTGGATTGCAGGGTTACAAACCTTCTCCAACACCATTGTCCAGTTCTGAGAAACTTTCTCTTGCTGAAGGAGAGCCTTTGAGTCAAGAGGATGCCTCCAAATATAGAAGCTTGGTTGGTGCGCTTCAATACTTGACTCTTACTAGGCCAGATATTTCCTTTGCAATAAACAAGGTTTGTCAGTATCTTCATGCACCAACTACTGCACACTGGACTGCAGCGAAACATATACTGAGATATGTGAGAAATACTTTGAGTGTTGGACTCACTTTCAGCAAGTCATCATCTACTCTTGTTAGTGCGTTTTCTGATTCTGATTGGGCAGGTTGCTTAGATGACATAAGATCAACTGGTGGTTTTGCGGTTTTCTTTGGTCCTAATTTGATCTCATGGTGTGCAAAGAAACAAGCTACTGTTTCCAGATCCAGCACCGAGGCAGAGTATAAAGCACTGGCCAATGCAACAGCAGAGATCATCTGGGTAAAGTCTATGCTTAAGGAACTTGGAATATTTCATACCCAAACTCCATGCATTTGGTGTGATAATCTTGGTGCTACATAATTGTCTGCCAATCCTGTCTTTCATGCAAGAACCAAACATACTGAGATTAATTATCATTTTGTGAGGGAAAGAGTTGCTAATAAAGAGTTGGAAATTCGATTTGTTCACTCAAAAGACCAAGTTGCAGATGGGTTTACGAAGGCCTTGACTACAAGATCATTTGAGGAGTTCAAGCGTAATCTAAACTTGAGAAGTTCAGATTTAGGGAGGGTGTTAAACGATACATATTGAGTGCATCAATAGGTGACTTGCGTGGCACATATACATAGCTAGGTATAGTATTTTCTTCTAGTTTAAACCTGTTGGGCTCTATCTCGATCTCTCTCTCTCTCTCTCTGTAATCTCGATCTCCCTCTCTGTAATACTCCTGTCCGGTTACATCTCTAACCGGATGTCTTGTATCTCACGCATACATCAATATATATACCTGCGGGCTCCCTGTTCAGGGGTTGAGACGCTTCCATCAATCTTTACAAGAGAATCTCTTAAGTGGTCGGTCCAGACACCTGATCATCAAGGAATATATTTTCATATGGCATGTATTTGGTATTGTAAATGGTCATATTTTTTCCTATAAACTTGATCAAATTTTACAAAGTTTGACTTTGACCCAATTTTATATGCATTGTAATTTGGCAAAGAGAAGTATATACGTACTTCTTTGGTGTACTAAACGCAGGGCCGCATGACTGAAAAATAGAGGAAAGGGACAGACAGAACATGCAATGCTAACTGCAAGTGTAAAGCCAAGATGACAGTGTGGTCTTGTCAGAGATCAAAACAGAGTGTGTTTCCATAATGCTAACTGCAAGTGTAAAGCCAAGATAACACAGCATGCTACACCGACAGACAGACTGTTGGCACTGGCAGCAAGCATTGCATACTGCTTGCTCATGTCCTTTCAAGCCAGCTTGCTGCAGAGACAGGCAGGTGCACGGACTTATCCCAGCATTCAGCCTTCGATCATCTACAAATAGATTCATGCACTACAGAAAGCTGCTCCATCACCTCATAAGTTTCAGCCACAAATTGTACTATGATTCTATATAGCAGTAATAAAAAGCTTAATGTAAAAAAAAAACGAATATGCATGTGTCCCAGGAATTAATACATGCATATGTCCACAGGGAACTAATTCCCCTTCTGAATCATTCTTATTTTTTGGTATGGTCATGTCCAAGAAAAATCAAATAAAACTGGAAAGATCACATTTCAAATATAATACAAGCATCGGAACCGAGCAGTCAACATAACACACATGAGACGTCTGCTTCAGCTTGAAAATGTGATATGCCACTTCCACAGGAAACAAATAAAGCTGGCTACTTCACAACAAGTTTGACTCTAGTTATGTACTCTTGTATCCAAGAGATAGAATGTAAGATGCCGAAGATCAAGCAGATCATGTGCTAGATTGTTAGGAGCATGAACAATTGCATGTCAGCCATTAGTAATGTAGGATATCATTAGTAATTGTTAGGAGCATGAACAATTGCAAGTTTGACTCTAGTTTGTCTCCATCTCAGGGTCCACTCTCTATACCTCTAGTCATTAGTAATTTAGGATATAATTAGTTCATTACCACCCAAATGATCAATTGGTATCTCGTCGTGCAATGACAATGTAAACAGAAACGGGACCCACTTCCAGGTGGTCCTTGGTCATACTTGCACCCTGAATAACTTGAAACATGTCAGTATGGCAGCAATTTGTAATGTCCAAGCACCCAAGACCACACTGCTAGTACCGATAGTCTCCAACAACTGGCAAACTGATGGCATGGCCCCAGGGAAATCAAATCAACATCACATTGCTTGCCCCCTGCACTCTTGCAGCATTGCATGTTCCGAGTTCATGGCTCTGTCCCTTGTCAACTTGTCATGAACTCATGACTGATTGGTAGCTGCATGATTGGTTGGGTTAATTTTATCGAATGATCGGAATTAATAACCATTGAAAATCCATAAATAATACCAAATAATCCACATTTTCCAAATATTTCCGATGCCATATCCATCGGATGTACGATTAACAAAAATCTGTATCCATGTCCACATATTTGTCACCTCCCAATCCCACACAGTGCAGTGGTGTACTGAACACCTTTTTTTTTTTGGAAAAGGAGGCTTGCCCCCGGTCTCTGCATCGGAACGATGCCATGCAGCCATCTTATTAGAAGGTCTCAAAGTATCACAAAGTCATAAAAGTATTACAGCTCGCAAGTGGAGCAAAAAGTAAAAAAAATAAGAAGGTGTATGCTCAAAATCACAACCGGTATGACAATGTAAAGGACAGGCTCCCTAGACTCCTATCCTGTTATCCGACCGCCATCCGAACCGGTTGAATATAGCCCGTGCTACCATCTCTCACTGGTTGCACCCAGTAACCAAAGGCTCCATAGAGTCCATAGAAGTGAGTAATTGTCTATTAAAAATCATATCATTTCTGCAATTCCATATAGCCCATATAAGTGCACATATTCCAATCCGAATACGAGCCGCAGTTGTATGATCAACCCCAGCTAACCATGTCCCAAATAACGATTCAACACTATTAGGGAAAACTTTATACACAAAATCTTACCAGTAGCGCGGGTCAAAAAGAAGCGCTACTACTACTTACCACTAGCGCGTGACAAACGAACGCGCTGCAGCTAAGTTTATAGCAGTAGCGCGTCTCAGAGAAGAAGCACTACAACTACAATTCTCCTACTGTTCTCGCCAGGCTACCAATAATAGTAGCGAGCTTAAGAAATGCGCGCTACTGCTAAAGTTGTTGTAGCAGCGTGTTTTACGCAGAAAGCGCTACTGCTAAAGAAAGGAAATTAAAATGAAAAGCATATAGAAAAGTAAAAGAAAATGAAAGAAATAGAAAAAGGGAAGGAAAAAAGAAAATATGAAAGAAAATAAATGAAAAAGAAAAATAAAGGAGAAAGGCGTAGCAGCAGCGTGCTTTCAGGACAGGCGCTATAGCTACTTAGCAGTAGCGCGTTTAGTTGCCCAGCGCTATAGCTAAGTTAGCTATAGCTAATGTAGCAGTAGCGCTTTTCCTGGACCACGCTACTGCTATTTTTGACTTAACCGCGCGGTTCTTCTTCCCCATGGCCACTTTCCCCAAATCCAACTCGTCTGCTGTCGCCACCATCATCTCCCTGCATCGCCGTCGGCCGCCGCGCGCTCTCCCGTCGCCCTCCGCCCGCCCTCGACGCCGCCCCCGACTTCGACCTCGACGCCGCCCCCGACTTCGACCTCGACGCCGCCCCCGACCCCGCCCTCGACGCCGCCCCCGACCCAGCCCTCGACGCCGCCCCCGACCTCAACCTCGACGCCGCCCCTGACCCCGACCTCGATGCCGCCCTCCGCTGTGCGCCCGAGCCCCGACCCCGACCTCGACGCTGCCTGACCCTTCCTCGGCCACTTCCTAACTCCGCCGGCGCCCGAGGTGAGCGTGCCTACACCTCTTCCTCCTCCCCTACCTCTGCCTAGCTAGGGTTCCTAGGGTTCATCAAATTTTAGAGTTCATCAAATTAGTTATGGTTCATAAAATTAGATGCTAATTAGGGCAGTAGTTGTAGATGCTTAATTAGTTTTTAGGACAACTTCCTAGGGTTCATCAATGGGTGCTTAAGTACTTGTAGATGCTTAAGTACCTACGTAGGGTTCATCTAATAGGACAGTAATTGTAGATGCTTAATTAGTTTTTTTTACTGTTTTTAGTAAGTGTTTAATAGAATTAGTAAGAAAATTAATAGAACTAGTTGAACTAGTTTATTTTTAGTAAGAACTAGTTGAATTAATAGAACTAGTTTATTTTTAGTAAGAAAATTAATAGAACTAGTTGAACTAGTTTATTTTTAGTAAGAACTAGTTTATTTTTATTCATAGTAAGTGTTTAGTTGAATTAATAGAACTAGTTTATTTTTAGTAAGAAAATTTAGGTATATGAGATTTGATGATCTAATTAAAATTTTACTATAGAACTCTTCTATTTTTAGTAAGAAAATTAATAGAACTAGTTTATTTTTAGGTGTATTTAACAGTATTCTAGGTTGATTCGTTTTGAAGTGGACATGTCATATTTTGAACATGTCACATTTGTTGTTATTTTTTTAGTTAAAGCAATTATTCCTGCATCGACGTCGACGATGCCTATGCCGCATCCTCGTCATCGACTCGGCGGAGAACACCTGCTTGATCAAAGGGGGCATGTCAGGGACTGGGCTCCTCTGGGCTGGTACTCGGAGGTGCTACCTTTCGGGGGGTGCAGCTTGGTGAGGAGCCAGCCTGTCGTTGACCAGAACCTTCTTTGGTGGCGGTCGCGTGGGCCAGTAACGGTGCGGAGGCTTGAGGACCCCACGGAGATGGTATGTCACCATGTCAGCAAGGAGGACGAGCACGTCCGTCGCTACATGGTTGCATTGGAGGGCAGGTTCGCCAATACCTGCCGGTTCTTCGGGGATCTCACTGGAGCTATGATCCTGTGATAGTTCCTTCTCTTTGGGTGTCCAGCGCCCGCGCCGATACCCGTCGTTCGCTAGGGTTTTAGCTGTATTAGTGATGTTATATGTATGATACTATTCGAGATGTATTAGTGATACTATTCGACGATGTACGACGCAAGAGATGATTTAGTTTTGTTTATTGAATGCATGCTAATTTGAATACTTATTTATTTTAAGATTTGGTTTTGCTTATTGAATGCTCAAATTGGAGAAGTACTCCTATTTTGAATGCTCAAATTGGACCCTACTATGCAAGGCGTATGCATTTGATTAGTTGATAGCTTATAGGGTTTTTGTTTTTGCAGAAATCAAGGAGCCCCTCCATCATCCCCGTCGTTGTCCCCGTCACCGACCCCCTCCGATCTCGAGGTGAGACCAGCCAAATCTCCTTGTCAATATGAGTCCTATAAGATATTTTGAAATATTTTTGTTCATATTTTCAACCATTGAAATGCAATGACCGTCAAGTTTGAATGCTCATATGATGTAGAAAAAAACATGTATATCTTGTGTTGCTCAAATAAGATATGTGCTTGCTCAAGTGGCCGGTCATGTTTGCAGGTTACACCTCCCAAGTGGCCTATGTATTGCCAGAGTGTTGATTAATTTCCATTCCGGCAAATTTCAGGCGCTCGATATGTCCTTTTTTAGCAAAGGTCATGCTGATTTTTCCGTGAATTTTGGCATGACTTGTGCTAGAATATGTAGGAAATATCGTGGGGTCGAATATATACACCACGTGAGCTGAGAGTTTTCAAGAAAAGACTCAACAGACCGATAGTCAAGCCGTGATGAATAATAATGATCTAATTTAGTTTTTGTAGTACATATATTTAATTGTACAAGTTTAATCTTTGAATTATGAACATAGAGAATGTCGTCATCGGACGACGAAAGTCTTTCTGGGGAGTGCGACTGGTGCAACGACGACCATGGTCTGTGCGACAGGCCTCACCTGGACAAAGATCGGCGCTTCAGCGTTAAGCTCCAGGAGACCTTCGATGTTGAAACGGTACGCAACGACGACAATTGTTTTTTCTTAATTAAGCACAATTTTGACTATTTCAACGTGTAATTTTCATCTTTTACAATTCGACCAGCTTATCCCATGCGATGCAAGACGCTATGTCTTGGAGAGGATGGATTTTGAAGATCATGATGTTGGGGAACGTTGCAGAAAACAAAATTTTCCTACTCGTTTCACCAAGATCATCTAGGAGTTCATCTAGCAACGAGTCATTGGATGCATCTACATACCTTTGTAGATCGCGCACGGAAGCGTTCAAAGAACGGTGATGATGTAGTCGAACACGACGTGATCCAAATCACCGATGACCAAGCGCCGAACGGACGGCACCTCCAAGTTCAACACACGTACGGGACAGGAGACGTCTCCTCCTTCTTGATCCAGCAAGGGGGAAGGAGAGGTTGACGAAGATCCAGCAGCACGACGGCGTGGTGGTGGATGCAGGGCGTCACAGTAGCAGGGCTTCGCCTATACTACAAGGGAGAGACGTAACGGGGAGAGAGGGAGGCGCCAGGGGCTGGTCTATGAAATCCCTCCTCTCCCCCACTATATATAGGAGGGCCAAGGGGGGGTGGTGCGCAGCCTAGGAGATCTGATCTCCTAGGTGCGGCGGCCAGGGGAGGATTCCCTCCCCCCAAGGCACCTTGGAGGTGCCTTCCACCACTTGGACTCCTCCCCCATGGAAACCCTAGGCGCATGGGCCTAGTGGGGCTGGTGCCCTTGGCCCATGCAGGCCAAGGCGCACCCCCTACAGCCCATGTGGCCCCCCGGGACAGGTGGCCCCACCCGGTGGGCCCCCGGGACCCCTCCGGTGGTCCCGGTACAATACCGATAACCCCGAAACTTGTCCCGATGGCCGAAACAGCATTTCCTATATATAATTCTTTACCTCCGGACCATTCCGGAACTCCTCGTGACGTTCGGGATCTCATCCGGGACTCCGAACAACATTCGGGTTACTGCATATACTTATCTTCACAACCCTAGCGTCACCGAACCTTAAGTGTGTAGACCCTACGGGTTCGGGAGACAAGCAGACATGACCGAGACGACTCTCCGGTCAATAACCAACAGCGGGATCTGGATACCCATGTTGGATCCCACATGCTCCACGATGATTTCATCGGATGAACCACGATGTCGAGGATTCAATCAACCCCGTATGCAATTCCCTTTGTCAATCAATATGTTACTTGCCCGAGATTCGATCGTCGGTATCCCAATACCTCGTTCAATCTCGTTACCGGCAAGTCACTTTACTCGTACCGTAATGCATGATCCCGTGACCAGACACTTGGTCACTTTGAGCTCATTATGATGATGCATCACCGAGTGGGCCCAGTGATACCTCTCCGTCATACGGAGTGACAAATCCCAGTCTTGATCCATGTCAACCCAACAGACACTTTCGGAGATACCCGTAGTAGACCTTTATAGTCACCCAGTTACGTTGTGACGTTTGGTATACCCAAAGCACTCCTACGGTATCCGGGAGTTACACGATCTCATGGTCTAAGGAAAAGATACTTTGACATTGGAAAACTCTAGCAAACGAACTATACGATCTTGTGCTATGTTTAGGATTGGGTCTTGTCCATCACATCATTCTCCTAATGATGTGATCTCGTTATCAATGACATCCAATGTCCATAGTCAGGAAACCATGACTATCTATTGATCAACGAGCTAGTCAACTAGAGGCTTACTAGGGACATGTTGGTGTCTGTTATTCACACATGTATTACGATTTCCGGATAACACAATTATAGCATGAATAAAGACAATTATCATGAACAAGGAAATATAATAATAAAGCTTTTATTATTGCCTCTAGGGCATATTTTCAACAGTCTCCCACTTGCACTAGAGTCAATAATCTAGTTACATTGTGATGAATCGAACACCCATGGAATTCTGGTGTTGATCATGTTTTGCCCTAGGGAGAGGTTTAGTCAATGGATCTGCTACATTCAGGTCCGTATGTACTTTACAAATCTCTATGTCTCTATTTTGAACATTTTCACGAATGGAGTTGAAGCGACGCTTGATGTGCCTTGTCTTCTTGTGAAACCTGGGCTCCTTGGCAAGTGCAATAGCTCCAGTGTTGTCACAAAAGAGTTTGATTGGCCCCGACGCATTGGGTATGACTCCTAGGTCGGTGATGAACTCCTTCACCCATATTGCTTCATGTGTTGCCTCCGAGGCTGCCATGTACTCCGCTTCACATGTAGATCCCGCCACGATGCTCTGCTTGCAGCTGCACCAGCTCACTGCTCCACCATTCAACATATACACGTATCCGGTTTGTGACTTAGAGTCATCCAGATCTGTGTCGAAGCTAGCGTCGACATAACCCTTTACAACGAGCTCTTCGTCACCTCCATAAACGAGAAACATTTCCTTAGTCCTTTTCAGGTACTTCAGGATATTCTTGACCGCTGTCCAGTGTTCCTTGCCGGGATTACTTTGGTATCTACCTACCAAACTTACGGCAAGGTTTACATCCGGTCTGGTACACAGCATGGCATACATAATAGAACCTATGGCTGAGGCATAGGGGATGACACTCATCTCTTCTATTTCTTCTGCCGTGGTCGAACATTGAGCTGAGCTCAATTTCACACCTTGTAACACAGGTAAGAACCCCTTCTTAGAATGATCCATATTGAACTTCTTCAATATCTTATCAAGGTATGTGCTTTGTGAAAGACCTATGAGGCGTCTTGATCCATCTCTATAGATTTTGATGCCTAATATATAAGCAGCTTCTCCAAGGTCCTTCATTGAAAAACTTTTATTCAAGTAGGCCTTGATGCTGTCCAAGAGTTCTATATCATTTCCCATCAAAAGTATGTCATCTACATATAATATGAGAAATGCTACAGAGCTCCCACTCACTTTCTTGTAAACGCAGGCTTCTCCACAAGTCTGCGTAAACCCAAACGCTTTGATCATCTCATCAAAGCGAATGTTCCAACTCCGAGATGCTTGCACCAGCCCATAAATCGAGCGTTGGAGCTTGCACACCTTGTCAGCATTCTTAGGATCGACAAAACCTTCCGGCTGCATCATATACAATTCTTCCTTAAGGAAACCATTAAGGAATGCCGTTTTGACGTCCATTTGCCAAATTTCATAATCATAAAATGCGGCAATTGCTAACATGATTCGGACGGACTTTAGCTTCGCTACCGGTGAGAAAGTCTCATCGTAGTCAACCCCTTGAACTTGTCGATAACCCTTAGCGACAAGCCGAGCTTTATAGATGGTCACATTACCATCCGCGTCTGTCTTCTTCTTAAAGATCCATTTATTTTCTATGGCTCGCCGTTCAATGGGCAAGTCAGTCAAAGTCCATACTTCATTTTCCTACATGGATCCTATCTCGGATTTCATGGCTTCCAGCCATTTGTCGGAATCCGGGCCTGCCATCGCTTCTTCATAGTTCGAAGGTTCACCGTTGTCTAATAACATGATTTCCAAGACAGGGTTGCCGTACCACTCTGGTGCGGAACGTGTCCTTGTGGACCTTCGAATTTCAGTAGGAGCTTGATCAGAAGTATCTTGATCATTATCATTAACTTCCTCTCTAGTCGGTGCAGGCACCTCAGGAACATTTTCTTGAGTTGCGCCATTTACCGGTTCAAGAGGTAATACTTCATCAAGCTCTACTTTCCTCCCACTTACTTCTTTCGAGAGAATCTCTTTCTCTAGAAAGGACCCATTCCTGGCAACAAAGATCTTGCCTTCGGATCTGAGGTAGAAGGTGTACCCAACAGTTTCTTTTGGGTATCCTATGAAGACGCATTTTTCCGATTTGGGTTCGAGCTTTTCAGGTTGAAGTTTCTTGACATAAGCATCGCATCCCCAAACTTTCAGAAACGACAACTTAGGTTTCTTACCAAACCATAATTCAAACGGTGTCATCTCAACGGATTTCGACGGAGCCCTATTTAAAGTGAATGCGACAGTCTCTAAAGCATAGCCCCAAAAAGATAGAGGTAAATCAGTAAGAGACATCATAGACCGCACCATATCCAATAGAGTGCGATTACGACGTTTGGACACACCGTTACGCTGAGGTGTTCCAGGAGGCGTGAGTTGTGAAACTATTCCACATTTTCTTAAGTGTGTGCCAAACTCGTGACTCAAGTATTCTCCTCCACGATCTGATCGTAGAAACTTGATTTTCCTGTCACGTTGATTTTCAACCTCACTCTGAAATTCCTTGAACTTTTCAAAGGTTTCAGACTTGTGTTTCATTAAGTAGATATACCCATATCTACTTAAATCATCAGTGAGCGTGAGAACATAACGATAGCCACCGTGAGCCTCAACACTCATTGGACCGCACACATCAGTATGTATGATTTCCAATAAGTTGGTTGCTCGCTCCATTGTTCCTGAGAACGGAGTCTTGGTCATTTTACCCATGAGGCATGGTTCGCACGTGTCAAATGATTCATAATCAAGAGACTCCAAAAGTCCATCTGCATGGAGCTTCTTCATGCGTTTGACACCTATGTGACCAAGGCGGCAGTGCCACAAGTATGTGGGACTATCATTATCAATCTTATATCTTTTGGTACTTACACTATGAATATGTGTAGCTTTACGTTCGAGATCCATAAAGAATAAACCATTCACCATCGGAGCATGACCATAAAACATATCTCTCATATAAATAGAACAACCATTATTCTCGGATTTAAATGAGTAGCCATCTCGAATTAAACGAGATCCCGATACAATGTTCATGCTCAAAGCTGGCACTAAATAACAATTATTGAGGTTTAAAACTAATCCCGTAGGTAAATGTAGAGGCAGCGTGCCGACGGCGATCACATCGACCTTGGAACCATTCCCGACGCGCATCGTCACCTCGTCCTTCACCAGTCTCCGTTTATTCCGCAGCTCCTGTTGTGAGTTACAAATATGAGCAACGGCACCGGTATCAAATACCCAGGAGCCACTACGAGTACTGGTAAGGTACACATCAATTACATGTATATCAAATATACCTTTTGTTTTGCCGGCCTTCTTGTCTGCTAAGTACTTAGGGCAGTTCCGCTTCCAGTGACCGCTTCCCTTGCAATAAAAGCACTCAGTCTCGGGCTTGGGTCCATTCTTTGGCTTCTTCCCGGCAGCTTGCTTGCCGGGCGCGGCAACCTCCTTGCCGTCCTTCTTGAAGTTCTTTTTACCCTTGCCTTTCTTGAACTTAGTGGTTTTATTGACCATCAACACTTGATGTTCCTTCTTGACTTCTACCTCCGCTGATTTCAGCATTGAGAACAACTCAGGAATGGTCTTTTGCATCCCCTGCATGTTGAAGTTCATCACAAAGCTCTTGTAGCTTGGTGGAAGCGACTGGAGAATTCTGTCAATCACCGCATCATCCGGGAGATTAACTCCCAGCTGAGACAAGCGGTTATGCAACCCAGACATAGTGAGTATGTGCTCACTGACAGAACTATTTTCCTCCATCTTACAGCTGAAGAATTTATCGAAGACTTCATATCTCTCGATCCGGGCATGAGCTTGAAAAACCATTTTCAGCTCTTCGAACATCTCATATGCTCCATGTCTCTCAAAACGCTTTTGGAGCCCCGGTTCTAAGCTGTAAAGCATGCCGCACTGAACGAGGGAGTAGTCATCAGCACGTGTCTGCCAAGCGTTCATAACGTCTTGGTTCTGTGGGACGGGTGGATCACCTAGCGGTGCTTGTAGGACATAATCTTTCTTGGCAGCTATGAGGATGATCCTCAGGTTCCGGACCCAGTCCGTATAGTTGCTGCCATCGTCTTTCAGCTTGGTTTTCTCTAGGAACGCGTTGAAGTTGACGACTACGTTGGCCATTTGATCTACAAGACATATTGCAAAGATTTTAGACTAAGTTCATGATAATTAAGTTCATCTAATCAAATTATTAATGAACTCCCACTTAGATTAGACATCCCTCTAGTCATCTAAGTATTACATGATCCGAGTTAACTAGGCCGTGTCCGATCATCATGTGAGACGGACTAGTCAACGTCGGTGAACATCTTCATGTTGATCGTATCTTCTATACGACTCATGCTCGACCTTTCGGTCTTCTGTGTTCCGAGGCCATGTCTATACACATGCTAGGCTTGTCAAGTTAACCCTAATTGTTTTGCATGTGTAAAACTGTCTTACACCCGTTGTATGTGAACGTAAGGATCCATCACACCCGATCATCACGGCGTGCTTAGAAACGACGAACTTTAGCAACGGTGCACAGTTAGGGGAGAACACTTCTTGATATTGTTATGAGGGATCATCTTATTTACTACCGTCATTCTAAGTAAACAAGATGCAAAAACATGATAAACATCACATGCAATCAAATAATAAACGTGACATGATATGGCCAATATCACATAGCTCCTTTGATCTCCATCTTGGGGCTCCATGATCATCTTGTCACCGGCTTGACACCATGATCTCCATCATCATGTCTCCATGAAGTTGCTCGCCAACTATTACTTCTACTACTATGGCTAACGCGTTTAGCAATAAAGTAAAGTAATTTACATGGCGTTTCTCAATGACACGCAGGTCATATAAAAGAATAAAGACAACTCCTATGGCTCCTGCCGGTTGTCATACTCATCGACATGAAGTCGTGAATCCTATTACAATAGAATGAACATCTCATACATCACATATAGATCATTCATCATTCATCACAACTTTGGCCATATCATATCACAAACCACTTGCTGCAAAAACAAGTTAGACGTCCTCTAATTGTTGTTGCAAGTTTTACGTGGCTGAATTAGGGTTCTAGCAAGAACGTATTCTTACCTACGTTAAAGCCACAACGTGATTTGTCAACTTCTATTTACCCTTCATAAGGACCCTGTTCATCGAATCCGCTCCAACTAAAGTGGGAGAGACAGACACCCGCCAGCCACCTTATGCAACTAGTGCATGTTAGTCGGTGGAACTGGTCTCACGTAAGCGTACGTGTAAGGTTGGTCCGGGCCGCTTCATCCCACAATACCGCTGAAGCAAGAAAAGACTAGTAACGGCCAGAAAGTTGACAAATCTACGCCCACAACTAATTGTGTTCTACTCGCGCAAGAAGAACTACGCATAGACCTAGCTCATGATGCCACTGTTGGGGAACGTTGCAGAAAATAAAATTTTCCTACTCGTTTCACCAAGATCATCTAGGAGTTCATCTAGCAACGAGTCATTGGATGCATCTACATACCTTTGTAGATCGCGCACGGAAGCGTTCAAAGAACGGTGATGATGTAGTCGAACACGACGTGATCCAAATCACCGATGACCAAGCGCCGAACGGACGGCACCTCCGAGTTCAACACACGTACGGGACGGGAGACGTCTCCTCCTTCTTGATCCAGCAAGGGGGAAGGAGAGGTTGATGAAGATCCAGCAGCACGACGGCGTGGTGGTGGATGCAGGGCGTCACAGTAGCAGGGCTTCGCCTATACTACAAGGGAGAGACGTAACGGGGAGAGAGGGAGGCGCCAGGGGCTGGTCTATGAAATCCCTCCTCTCCCCACTATATATAGGAGGGCCAAGGGGGGGTGGTGCGCAGCCTAGGAGATCTGATCTCCTAGGTGCGGCGGCCAGGGGAGGATTCCCTCCCCCCCAAGGCACCTTGGAGGTGCCTTCCACCACTTGGACTCCTCCCCCATGGAAACCCTAGGCGCATGGGCCTAGTGGGGCTGGTGCCCTTGGCCCATGCAGGCCAAGGCGCACCCCTACAGCCCATGTGGCCCCCCGGGACAGGTGGCCCCACCCGGTGGGCCCCCGGGACCCCTCCGGTGGTCCCGGTACAATACCGATAACCCCGAAACTTGTCCCGATGGCCGAAACAGCATTTCCTATATATAATTCTTTACCTCTGGACCATTCCGGAACTCCTCGTGACGTCCGGGATCTCATCCGGGACTCCGAACAACTCGGGTTACTGCATATACATATTCTACAACCTCTAGCATCACCGAACCTTAAGTGTGTAGACCCTACGGGTTCGGGAGACAAGCAGACATGACCGAGATGACTCTCCGGTCAATAACCAACAGCGGGATCTGGATACCCATGTTGGATCCCACATGCTCCACGATGATCTCATCGGATGAACCACGATGTCGAGAATTCAATCAACCCCGTATGCAATTCCCTTTGTCAATCGATATGTTACTTGCCCGAGACTCGATCGTCGGTATCCCTATACCTTGTTCAATCTCGTTACCGGCAAGTCACTTTACTCGTACCGTAATGCATGATCCCGTGATCAGACACTTGGTCACTTTGAGCTCATTATGATGATGCATCACCGAGTGGGCCCAGTGATACCTCTCCGTCATACGGAGTGACAAATCCCAGTCTTGATCCATGTCAACCCAACAGACACTTTCGGAGATACCCGTAGTAGACCTTTATAGTCACCCAGTTACGTTGTGACGTTTGGTATACCCAAAGCACTCCTACGGTATCCGGGAGTTACACGATCTCATGGTCTAAGGAAAAGATACTTTGACATTAGAAAACTCTAGCAAACGAACTATACGATCTTGTGCTATGTTTAGGATTGGGTCTTGTCCATCACATCATTCTCCTAATGATGTGATCTCGTTATCAATGACATCCAATGTCCATAGTCAGGAAACCATGACTATCTGTTGATCAACGAGCTAGTCAACTAGAGGCTTACTAGGGACATGTTGGTGTCTGTTATTCACACATGTATTACGATTTCCGGATAACACAATTATAGCATGAATAAAGACAATTATCATGAACAAGGAAATATAGTAATAAAGCTTTTATTATTGCCTCTAGGGCATATTTCCAACACATGAAAGTATGGAAACAAAGAAAATTCACCTAAGGACCCATCATGGTATGGATTTTGAAGTAAATCTATACAATTCTGAGAGCGTAACCCATTTTGGTTGCACAAATTGGGTAGCACTTTGCAAGATGTATGGTTTTTATGAGGGTATGCTTGTCACCATGGATCTTGGTGATCCTGACATCAACAATATGGACATTTGGGTCCGTGTTGATACGCTTCCAATTCTACCGCTATGTGAGTTTCTTAAACATAGTTATTAAGTAATTTATATTGTTTATTTCAAAATAATTGACAGCTTATTTTCATTCTTCAAAGAATATGCGGAAGATAGTAGATAGAACCTACTACACCGATGATTCAGAATTAACTTATCATGGGAAAAATTATCTGATCACATTTTGTACTGATCTTGAGTTCTACAATATCTATTATCAAACTCCTCCACATTATGGTCAATACTTGCCACTAGTGTACATGTTGAACTACGGTAACATCCATGGAGATGTCATGGTAAGATTTTTTACCATTATGACATCCATGCATGTTTTGCATAAATTCTTCTAAAACTAAACTACATTGCTAACTACGAAGTTACTACTATGTTTTTCAACAGAAAACCCCGAAGGATTGTGTGCCTCATATGATTTTTCAGAATCGTCGCCTTGATGTTTTGAACATACTGCCAGGTCATCCTACGAATCACACCTGTCCATATCAGATTTCTAAAACCGGTGAAGACATGAAAATCAAAAAATAGAAAAAATGTATGAACAGTCGTAAGGAGGTACTTGAAAGCAACGTTGTGCGAAAGGCAAGAACTGGAGACAGAATAATCTCCATTCTCCATAATGAAGAGTCAGGACCTATCTTGTTTTATGCTATTTTACCTAAGAGAAGGTAGTAGGTCCTATGAGAGAGAAGTAGGTCCTAGGTACAATGTGTTATTATGTGGTACAATGTGTTAGAGTTGATGATGATGAGGAGGAGTTGTGATTATGACTAGTGACCAACTTGCTATATGATGTCTCATTGATGAAAATGATGATCATGAGATGGTGTTATATGACAATGATGTATTATGATGATAAGTTGTTAATGATATGATGATGATGATGATGATGATATTTATTATATCATTGGGTGAAAGAACCGCGGATTAGTTTCAACTGGATGTCCATCCACTTGAAACTAGTCCACGGTTTTTTCACCCAGTGATGTAATAACTCATTATGATGTAAAAACAATCTCTAAATTGCTGCTATATGAAAACTTGTATAAATATGTATGAATACAACATGAAATAAAAAAGAAATATAATACGAAATAGTAGTAGTAGTGCGGGCTGCGAGAGGTGCTACTAGTAATTACCAGTAGCGCCCTTTCAAGGAAGCACTACTACTAAGTGGATATAGCAGTAGCGCGGTTAAGCCCACGCTACAGCTAACCTTTAGCTGTAGCACCGTACTATTAGCGTTGCCACCCGCGCTACTGGTAGGCCTAAAATCCGCGCTACTACTAGACTTTTCCCTAGTAGTGCAATGTTAACTGGAGGAGTAATATTAACAGCTATATGGATCGTTCTCCAAAGCAATTTCATGAGTGGGCATTCTATAAACAAGTTTTGTATCGTTTCATCTTGATCACAAAAACAACAACGGAAACTACCTACCCATAGCCTCTTTACTAAGTTATCTTTGGTGAGGATCACTCTTGCTTGTGTATGAACCACATAAAGATTTTTATACTCAAGGGAACCTTAACCTTCCAAATATGCAACGATCTCGAGATTGGGCCAGAATTAATTAGATCCGTGTAAAAAGATTTCACCGTGAACACCCCTTTTCTAGTTAACTTCCAGTTCATCGAATCTGGTTGGTCGGATAATTGAACATCTATCAATCTCCGAACCAAGTGCATCCAGGCATTCCATCGCTCCCCAACTAACGCACGTCTGAATTGAATATGCAAGGAAGTCGATTGAAATATCGTGCCTACGTAATCCTCCTTAAGTTGCACAATATTATATAGGGTGGGGTATTGTATGGCTAGTGGCGTCTCCCCTAACCACGTATCCTCCCAAAATCTTGTTGACATCCCATTGCCAACCAAGAATTTGACCCCACGAAAGCACAAATCTTTTGTCCGCATGAGTCCCTTCTAGAATGGTGAGTCAGTTGGTCTCGTTGTGACCTGGGCCGGCGTTTTTGATTGTAGATACTTATTGTGTAGTATCTGTGCCCATATACCCTCCGGCTCCATCTCTAACCTGTAGAGCCATTTACTCATAAGGCATTTATTCTTAATTTCTAGGTTTTCAATACCTAGACCCCCTGGTCTTTGGGTCATCATAGAATATCCCATCATGCACGACGGTACTTCTTCTTGGCCTCATCTGACTACCAGAAGAATCGAGATGGAAAGAAATCAAGTCTCTTCCGCATCCCTTTCGGTACCTCGAAAAAAGATAGTAGTAACATCGGCATACTAGTAAGTACTAAGTTGATTAACACTAAATGACATCTGTTAGACATTAGTTTGCCCTTCCAGCAACTAAGCTTTTTTTCAATTCGATCTTCGATGCACTTTTATTCTTTATTAGAGAGCTTACGGTGATGAATCGGTATGCCCAAATAACTGAAAGGAAAGAACCTAATTCACACACAAACAATTGTCTATATGTGAACTGAACACCTACTCATCTATAGCACCGAGTCTTGCTCATTCAGCGAGTATATAACAAACAGATCACAAACACATGCGTGAATATAGCTTAGCTAGCCCAACGATAGCAAGTACCTATTGATAACATAAACGAGCCAATTTATAAAGGCACTCTTGAGACCAATTGTTGTCTTATGTGACGGTCTCCTAGCTTGTCCTTGGACCACCTACCTTATGCATGCGGCTTACTTGATTCACCTGCCTTTTTTATGCACCATTTATGATACACAAATCTCCCTCCTTAATGCAGCTCACCCTTGTATTATATAAGTTGTATATATAAGAGACATGTTATGCCTTGTGTTCAAGTTCGGTATATACACCATGCAAAAAAAAAAATGGTATATACAAGAGATGCGATTTTAATCTTGTTTTCCCAGACCTCCGCAAATGTCTTTTCATCACGAAATTTTGCACAAAAGTAAAACATTCATCAGAAAACAGATATTTTTTTTACTATTTTTTCAAATACTGTTCATCCGAGCTGGATTAGAAACTCCGTGTCCATGTTATGCCTAGTATTCAAGTGTTGGACTGTCTGCAATACTAATATGCTCAATAAACATGGGGCTCATTCGGTTTATAGAATTTTCAAATCATAGGAATAGTAAAGTAAAGGATTAGAATGCCCTCTCCACTCCAATCCTTAGATTTTTTTCCATGAGGTCTCACCTAATGCTAAGAATTCTTAAGAATAAGGTCAACGTGGACACAATCCAATGGCATCTAAATACCTTCGTTCCTATGAAACCACTGTCATGCATAGGAAAATATTCTAAAGCTCAAAATCCTATATGAATCCTCCATATAAACCCCGCAAACCAAAGGAGCCATTAAGCTCTAGCAATAGTAATTAAAGAAGCTAATCATTTAATTAATTAGATGATAGCATTCCCTCGATTCCACAAAGCTTTTCATTATTGAGTACTAGTCCAAATTTCAAATCCTACCAGTGGCGAATCCACCAAGGAGGCTTCGATAGGCTCAGAGACTACCCTCCAAATTCGTGAAATCATTTTTTAGTACTAGGCTTCAGATCAGAATATTTGGCAGACCCAGCCCAAGAAAACTTGTCCAACCAGCCCATCAAACCAAATTAGGTGACCACGAGTCCACCAGCACACACGCACGAGCAGCCAGCCAACAGCACGCGCGCACGGGTAGAAAACAATGCCAAGTAAGTTTTCACATCATATACGCTGAAAACAAGCTCTAATATATTTCTACATGTGCAAATAAAAAGTTAGATATAATAATCCATTTAAAAAATAGAGCTACACTTTCTGGTCGCGTAAACATCACCTCCTAGTTTAATTTGTAAAAACTACTACCCAATTTCCAACATCCCTTGATTTTCTCTTTTACAATGCATATGCTGCGTTGTTCTCGTCCCTCTTGTGCGAAAGGCGTGAAGCGTCGTACCCTGATCGGGGTCGCGCCTGCGTGTTATATAGACACGGGCTTATCCCTGGATATGCATACAAGTAGTTTGGAGAGATTACATCTTGAGGAGCAAGGAAGAGATAAGAGATAGAGATAAGTACATGCGGTTTTAGAGAGAATATAAACTATCTCCTAACTACCTCCTGCCGAAGCTACGTGACACAAGTCATGTGACATGACGCGTGACATGATGATGTTTAACACCCTCCCTTAATCACAACTTGGACAAGTTGAGATTACGTTTGAACTCTTCAAAGCTCCGTGTAGGTAATGCCTTGGTAAACCCATCTGCAAGCTGATCTCTGGAATGAACAAACCGGATTTCCAATTGTTTGTTAGCAACACGTTCTCTGACAAAATGGATATCAATTTCAATATGTTTTGTTCTGGCATGAAAAACTCGATTTGCAGAGAGATATGTAGCACCAAGATTACCACACCACAAGCATGGTGCTGGGATTCGTCTTATGCCAAGCTCTCTGAGTAATGACTGAACCCATATAATTTCTGCCGTTGCATTTGCTAAGGCTTTATATTCTGCTTCTGTACTTGACCTGGATACTGTGGCTTGTTTCTTGGCATACCAAGATATAAGATTTGGTCCAAAAAAGATAGCAAATCCACCTGTAGACCGTCAATCATCCAGACATCCTACCCGGTCAGAGTCAGAAAAAGCACTAACCAGAGTTGATGGAGACTTGCTGAAAGTAAGACCAGTATTCAGAGTATTTTTGATATATCTGACTATGCGTTTGGCTGCAGTCCAATGAACTGTTGTAGAAGCATGAAGAAACTGGCATACTTTATTAACATCAAATGAAATAGCTGGTCTTGTAAGCGTCAAATATTGAAGTGCACCTACCAAACTTCTGTAGTTTGTGCTATCCTCTTGATTCAAGGGATCTCCTTCTATAAGTGACAATTTTCCTGAACTAGATAAAGGAGTGGGTGATGGTTTGCAACCTTGCAACCCTACTCGTTTGACTAGGTCAGTAGCATACTTTTCTTGAGAGAGATGAAGATCATTACCATGTTTCTTGACTTCAATCCCTAAGAAAAAAAATGCAAGTCTCCAAGATCCTTCAAAGCAAACTCAGCACCCAAATCCTTTAATAGGCCTGGCACTGCCTCATCAGATGAGCTTGTAACAATTATATCATCTACATAAATAAGTACAAATATAGATGTATTTGACCTATTGTATATAAACAAGGAAGTGTCAGACTTATAAGGAATGAAACCGAGAGCTTGCAGTTTATGACTGAGCCTGGAATACCATGCTCTGGGAGCTTGCTTCAACCCATAAATGGCCTTATCAAGCCTGCAGACATGAGAGGGAAATTTTCTGTTTTCAAACCCAGGAGGCTGTTTCATGTAAAACCTCTTCTTTCAGAACACCATGGAGAAACACGTTCTGTACGTCTAGTTGCGTGAGACTCCATCCTCTTGAAACAGCAATAGCCAGAACAAGACGAATGGTAGCAATTTTTACGACTGGACTAAAGGTATCTTCATAGTCTATGCCATACCTTTGTTTAAAACCTTTTGCAACCAGTCTAGCTTTATAGCGATCTATTGTTCCATCAGATTTTCTCTTGATTCTGAATACCCATTTGCAATCTATCAAATTTTTACCTTGCTTTGGGGGAACCAGATGCGATGTTTTGTTCTTCTGAAGAGCCATGCATTTTTCTTCCATAGCCCCTTTCCACTTCAAGTCACCAAATGCTTCTTGCAAAGAAGTCGGTTCACCTGTGGTACATGCCATGCCAAACTTGGTAATGTGCTTGTAATTGACAGTAATTACCCCTTTTTGAAGACGTGTACGTGTTTGTGAAGCAGGTACAGCCGCTGGATGCACAGAAGATCCATCAGCTGCCTCGGATCCTGCGCCTGATCTGTCAACAGGAGATGATGAAGCGCCGAAATCTTCTGCAGCTTCAGGTGATGAAGAGGAGTCGTGATCCGGCGCAGAAGATCCGGACCCGGCCCCTGCCAGCGGCTCGTCAGGGGGCAATGATGACACCGGCCGACAGGGATCTGCGCTGGATCCCGAGCCAATGAGGGGATCAGGCCGACCAGTGGGATGGCTCGTGGAACGGCGCGCATAGCAGCGGTCCACTCCCATGGGCCACCGACTCAGAGGCGGCCCAGTGGCCGGTGCTGATTGGCGCGGCCCGGTGTCCGCTGCTTGACGAACGGGAGAAGCCCGCGTGGCAGAGGCGGGGCCGCCGCTGCTGGCGCGGTTTTCGCCTGGTGCGCCCGCATGGTCGCTGCTGCCTACTAGCACTAAACCCGAGGCGCAGGTTCCCTGCTGCGGCATGGATCCCGCAGAAGATTGCACAGCAGTCTGCAGCGGTGACGATCCCGAGGGGGATATGCTCCCTGGGGCTGGACACATAAAATACTGCCTGTTTAGGGTGATTTCTTCACCGTTTTGCACGATTTCTTCGCCATTTTCTTGTCCTGTTTCACCACAAAGGTCAGCCAAACTGGTGTTATGAGGGTTAGTCAATATTGCATCATCACAATTATTTCCCCGTGGATCATCGCCGGTTAGGTGAGATGGGAGAAGAAGAATTTCTTGACGTAGAAGGGCGCCGGCATTGGGATGTAGGTCCGAAAACGGGAATTTTGTTTCATCAAAGACTACATCACGAGAAATATATACTCGGCCAGTAGAGACATCAAAGCATTTGACACCTTTGTGTTGAGCACTATACCCTATGAAGACACACTGCTTTGACCGAAACATGAGCTTACGCTTGTTGTATGGGCGCAGATTTGGCCAACAGGCGCACCCAAACACGCGAAGAGTGGTGTAGTCGGGTTTGGTATGAAGAAGACGTTCCATAGGCGTTTCATTATTAATGACACAACTAGGTAACATGTTTATGATGTGCACGGCTGTGAGGAAAGCCTCATCCCGGAACTTCAAGGGCATGGATGCGCCGGCTAAAAGCGAGAGACCAACCTCTACGATATGATGATGTTTGCGTTCAACAGACCCATTCTGTTGGTGAGCATGTGGGCATGTGTAGGATCGAAAGTATGTCTAGAGGGGGGGTGATTAGACTACTTGACCAAATAAAAGTTAACCTTTTCCCAATTTTAGTTCTTGGCAGATTTTAGCTAATTTAGGACAAGTCAAGCAATCATCACATCACTCAAGCAAGCATGCAAAGAGTTTATGGGCAGCGGAAAGTAAAGCATGCAACTTGCGAGAATGTAAAGGAAGGGTTTGGAGAATTCAAACGCTATTGGAGACACGGATGTTTTTCCCGTGGTTCGGATAGGTGGTGCTATCCTACATCCACGTTGATGGAGACTTCAACCCACGAAGGGTAACGGTTGCGCGAGTCCACACAGGGCTCCACCCAAGGGCAACAGTTGCGCGAGTCCACACAGGGCTCCACCCACGAAGGGTCCACGAAGAAGCAACCACCCACAAAGGGTCCACGAAGAAGCAACCTTGTCTATCCCACCATGGCCATCGCCCACACAGGACTTGCCTCACTAGCGGTAGATCTTCACGAAGTAGGCGATCTCCTTGCCCTTACAAACTCCTTGGTTCAACTCCACAATCTTGTCGGAGGCTCCCAAGTGACACCTAGCCAATCTAGGAGACACCACTCTCCAAGAAGTAACAAATGGTGTGTAGGTAATGAACTCCTTGCTCTTGTGCTTCAAATGATAGTCTCCCCAACACTCAACTCTCTCTCATAGGATTTGGATTTGGTGGAAAGAGGGTTTTTGTGGAAAGCAACTTGGGAAGGCTAGAGATCAAGATTCATATGGTAGGAATGGAATGTCTTGATCTCAACACATGAGTAGGTGGTTCTCTCTCAGAACATATGAGTTGGAATGGTGTGTGTGTTCTGATGGCTCTCTCATCGAATGAGAAGGAGGTGGAGGGGTGTATATAGCCTCCACACAAAATCCAACCGTTACACAGTTTTCCAATCTCGGTGGGACCGAATCAATAAACTCGGTCGGACCGAAAATGTAAACCTAGTGACCGTTAGGAATTTCGGTGGGACTGACATGCAACTCGGTAGGACCGATTCGGTTAGGGTTTGGGCATAACGTAATCTCGGTGAGACCGATTACACAAACTCGGTGAGACCGAATTTGGTAATTAGCTAACCAGAGAGTTGGTCAGGCAAACTCGGTGGGACCGATTTGCTCTTTCGGTGAGACCGAGTGGAACTCGGTGAGACCGAAAAGTTACAAAAAGGAAACACTGAATTTACATTGCAATCTCGGTGGGACCGATTCGCTCTTTCGGTAAGACCGAAAAGTTACGAAAGGGAAACAGAGAGTTTGCAACCCCATCTCGGTGAGACCGAGATCCTTATCGGTAGAACCGAATTGCTAGGGTTTGGCAGTGGCTAATGACAAGTGAAACTCGGTGGCGCCGGATAGGAAGAATCGGTAGGACCGAGTTTGGCTTAGGGTTTAGGTCATATGTGGATATGGGAAAGTAGTTGAGGGTTTTGGAGCATATCACTAAGCACATGAAGCAAGAGGCTCATTAAGCAACACCTCATCCCTCCTTAATAGTATTGGCTTTTCCTAAAGACTCAATGTGATCTTGGATCACTAAAATATAAAATGAAGAGTCTTGAGCTTTTGAGCTTGAGCCAATCCTTTGTCCTTAGCATTTTGAGGGTTCCACTTTCACATCCATGCCATGCCAATCATTGAGCTTTCCTGAAATAATCATCTTGGAATAGCATTAGCTCAATGAGCTATATGTTGTTATGAATTACCAAAACCACCTAGGGATAGTTGCACTTTCAGCATGACACTTGGTGAGAGATACCAAGTGTTTGGAAGAAGGAATTCAACTTTTCGTATTCCCCTCCCCAGTCGGATTGGACAACAATGATCTTGCTATCGAATTTTCTTTCAACGAGTGCTTGGAAATTTTGAAAGACTTGAAAAACATCGGATCGCTTTTTAAGTAGATAGATCCAAGAGAATTTACTATAGTCATTGATAAAACTTACGTAGTAAGTGTGTCTACCCACAGAAGAGGGGGCAGGACCCCAAACATCAGAGAAAATAAGATGCAATGGTTTAGTAGAAACACTCGTGGAAATAGGATATGGCAACTGATGACTTTTAGCTCTTTGGCAGGAATCACAAACTGTTTCAACATTACGCTCTCCAACATATGGGAGCTTATTTTTCCTAAGCACTCGTTCTACTAAAGAAAAAGATGCATGCCCTAGACGATCATGCCACCGGGTTGAAGATAACTTGGTGACAACACATGCTGTTTTATTGAATCTCCTAAGCTTGGGAATCAACGGATATAGCCCTCGAACGCATGTACCTCGATAGAGGATTTTCTTCGTGACCTGATCTCGAATCAAAAAGAAATAGGGGTGAAACTCAAGAAAGACATGGTTATCAATGGTAATGCGATGAACTGAAAGGAGATTCATGGAAGCTCTAGGGACATGCAATATTTTTCTAAGATGGCTTTTTCGGTGAGGGGTTTTAATAATTGAGTGACCAATATGACTAATTCTCATACCTTCTCCGTTTGCGGCGTGGACTTGCTCCGGGCCGCGGTATTTCTCCCTCACGGTGACCTTCTCCCGCCGGTGATGTGGTTTGTAGCACCACTGTCAACATACCAGTTGGTGTCGATTCCATACGAGGCCTCTGCCCCGGCAACAACTTTCTCATCTTGGGAGGAGTCTTCATCCTCTTCGAAGCGATACCAGCAATCCTTTGCTGAGTGCCCCGGTTTTCCACAGATTTGACACCGGATGGTGTCAGGACGTGACTTGGGGGAGTTGCGACGACCCTTGGAGTTGGTGTAGGAGGGCCACCCACTGCCGTTGTTGTTGCCGGGGTTGCGGGAGTTGCTGTTGAAGTTGCCGCCATTGCTGGTTTTGCCCTTCCACGGTGGGCCGTGGTAGTGTGATCCGCCGCCGCCACCACCACGGCCGCGAGTGGTAGCATTTGCCAACGACTTGAAGCCGCCATTCCCCTGGAAGAGTGCAACACGCTGGTCGAAGTTGCTCATCTGGGAGAAGAGCTCGTCGATGGTGACCGGATGTGTGCGCGCGTCGAGAGCGGAGACGAGGGGCTGGTACTCCATGTCGAGGCCGGCGAGGATGTAGGAGACTAGCTCGCCATCTTGAAGAGGCTTGCCTGCAGCAACAAGTTTGTCCGCAAGCGACCGCATATATGCGAAGTATGTCTCCACAGACTGTGTTCCCTTCTGTGCATGAGAGAGCGCGATGCGGATGTTGTTCACCCTAGAAAGCGACTGCGAGGAAAAGATCCCTGCTAGTGTCGCCCAGAGCTCATGTGCATGATCGATGGAGGTGACCTGCACAAGTACTTCTTTTGTCAGATTGTTCAACAGATAGCCCAATACCGGTTGATCTTCTCGGATCCAAACCAAGTGGAGAGGATTGGGAATCGTTTCTTCTTTCCCATCCTTGTCCTTGGTGACGACGTGCTTGGCCGGCTCTGGTGTGGTTCCATCGACGTATCCAAAGAAGCCGGCTCCTCTGATCTGCGGGGTTATCTGGGTGCGCCAGAGAACATAATTGGTGCAGGATAGCCTCTCTGTGACTTGACCGGAGAGGTTGGAGTAGGCTGCGGTAGAGGAGGAAATGGCGGCGAGCTTTGGTGGTAGGAGAAACCCTAGCGAACTAGACGTGATGAAGAAAAGGGGCTCTGTATACCATGTGCGAAAGGCGTGAAGTGTCGTACCCTGATCGGGGTCGCGCCTGCGTGTTATATAGACAGGGGCTTATCCCTGGATATGCATACAAGTAGTTTGGAGAGATTACATCTTGAGGAGCAAGGAAGAGATAAGAGATAGAGATAAGTATATGCGGTTTTAGAGAGAATATAAACTATCTCCTAATTACCTCCTGCCGAAGCTACGTGACACAAGTCATGTGACATGACGAGTGACATGATGATGTTTAACACCTCTGAGATTCCACACCTTTATTTCCATGGGTTTATGTGATTTTCTATATCCAGAATTTTATCTACTACATGAAGATGGTATATGGACTCCACGCCACCAGCGTCCCTCGTCCACTATCCTCTAGTTGGAGTTCCGCTGGCCCTCGGTCGCCCGGTCTAGTCTACAGTGTTGGACTCTTCTGTGTGACATGTTTATAACTCCCTGTTGCCTCCCAATCCTACGACACATCGCTAAGTCGATATTGGACCCAATCAGATATATGAAGCATACTGAATTCTTCGATCAACTAGAGTATGTGTTCTCTCTCCTGCAGAGCCTTGCGGACTACTACATGCCACTTTTACAATGTTGCATATGTAGGCTTGTGCTATGTATGTGACCTTCCCTGCAATCCTGCAAAAGGGAAGCTGCAAACACATTAGTCATCAAGCAAAATTCAATATATATGTATAGTCTGATGAGAGTATCATTGATTGCTCTAGCGTTGAGAGGCTAGTTAATTTTATTCACCCTGGTGCGAGTTGATAACTGTTGGTGAAACCAGCTAGCTAAATAATTATATTTTGAATGGCATTTCGATAATTATATTTTGAATGGCATTTCAATAATTATATTTTGAATGGTGAGAACTAAATGCATGATTCACCCAACTAGTTATTATCATGGTTCATATTGTTGTGTACATCCTCTCTTTGAATATTTGGGGCGACTGCACGAATAAGCACAGATACAACTGTGCAATACATCGAGATTTAATTAGCTTAACTTGTCAGCCAAAGCTTTTGACAAAATTTGTTGAGCTCAGAATTTCAGATGAATATTTTTCCAAAACGGACCTTTTTTCATTCTGGCATGGGGATTTCTCGGAGGGTGGCAGAAACTCTGTTACCAGAAACCAGAAATGACACAAGTTCCTTACCCAGCCAGCTTGCCACACTGACAGACTGGTGCATGCACTTGACTCACTTAACCCAGCCTCCTCCTATCACCTACACATTATGCAGGCATTGCAACCAATTAACTTTGCCATCACTTCATAAGTTCCAATCCCTAATTAATCGTTAATCCAGGCAGATTGGAGTATGATTCTAAAGCAAGTCAAGAGCTCAATGCAAGAAAAACCTGCTCAACATGTTCACTAAACATATATGATTGAACAAGTTCACAATCAAAAAGGACTACAGAAAGCCGGACAATTAAAAATGCTGCATATGTCTGTCCACAAGGAATCAATTCCTCTTCTGAATCAATCTTTTTTTTTTTTTGGCCATATGGTCTTTTCCAATAAAATCAAATATAACTGGAAACATCACATTGCGAATATGACACATGCACTGGAAGCGAGCAGTCAACAAAATACACACCAGAGGCATCTGGTTCAGCTTGAAAATGTGATCTGCCACTTTCACAGGAAACAAAAAAGGTGGCTGCTTCACAATAAGTTTGTTTCTAGTTATTTGCTCCTGTGTCCAAGAGATACAAAAGGCAAGAAGCAGCAATCACCATGTGAGATGCCGAAAATCAAACAGATCATGTGCTAGATTGTTAGGAGCATGAACAATTGCATGTCAATCCGGATATCTCCATCTTAGGGTCCAAACTGTATACTTACATAACAATTAGGAATTTAGTGCATCTTACACCCAAGCGATCTATTGGTATCTTGTTGCGTAATAAAAAACAGAAATGGACCTACTTTCAGGTTGTCCTCAGTCATATACAGGTGTCTTCTTGGCCACTGCTTCAAACAGGTCAGTATGGCAGCTATTTGTAGTGTCCAAGCAGCCAAGACTACACTGCTAGTACTGATAGTCTCCAACATTTGGCAAACTGATAGCGCAGAGAAATCTAATCAAGATCACATTGCTCGCCCCTGCACTCTTGGAGAATTGCATGTTCTGAGTTCATTGGGTATGTGTTGCATATTTTGCATGAACATTCTTGTCTGTGCCAGTTAGGCTTTTTTTTTCATTTCTGTACCTTGTCATTTCTGTGCCAGCTAAACTAGAATATTCCAACACTTTGCAGCATAGTTTGCTGGTCATTGTTTGTCCGGATGTTTTTTCATTATCTTTTTGTGTCCAGGTGTAGCTAAACACTTTGTCCCAAAGCTGTACCATTTAGAAAAGAACTAGGCCAATTTCCATTTTATCCTATTTGCAATAACATGCTAAAAAGGCCCCGCACACAATGTAATCTCAGTTAAAATTTAGGCACACCGAAAAATCTATCTCCCCGGTGCCGCGGGAGAGCGGCCCGGGCGGATCCCTAATCCCCGCCGCCGCAACCCCCCACCTCCCCTCCCCTCCCTCGCCGCCGCCAGCGGACGCCGCCGGGCAAAGCCCGTGCACGCGTCGGCGGCGGCGGGGTCCCCCCCTTCCCTCGAGGATCTCCGGCGGCGCGGGACGCCTTCCTCTTGGGGTCAGGCAAATCGGCGGTGGCGCGCGTCTGGCCTGTGTTGGCGTGGTCCGACGGTGCTGGTTGGAGCGGGGCGCTGCTCCGGGATGGCGCGGCCTGGCGTGGTCCGGCCAGATCTGGCGGCCATGGACGGCGGCGCTCGGAGGTTGGAGCTGGGCGCTGCTCGGGGGATGCGGCGCGCGGCGGCGGGCAGCGGTCGGTCCTACGGGAGCTGGCGATGCAGGGACCGGTGGTGCCGCGGCGACTCGCCCACGGCGGTGGTTGGCTAGGGGCGGGTCGGTGGTGCAAGCTGGCGGCGCGGGTCCGGGGATCTCGGCCCGGATCTGGTGTGCGTCGGCGCTGGCAGGCGTCCTTGGGGTGCTCACGGCAGGGAGTGCGGCGATTGTCCCCGAAGCTTTACGTGGGGCGTAGCAGGATGGAGGATGCTGGTGGTACACCGACACTGGCGGTGGTGGCGGTGCGAGCGCAGCCATGGCGGCGGCTGCGCTGCGAGGCCTGGCCAGGAAGGGTCTTGGCGGGCAGCGGGCGTTCGGCTGCTGCCCTGTGAGGCGTGCGGCGATGCCTCGGCGGTGTGGGTGCCGGAGTGTGGTGGGAGGTGCGGGTCGGATCCATTCTGGTGGTAGTCCCCTGGCGCGGGTGAAGGCCACCGTGGCGGATCTGGTTGTGCACCGCTCGGTGGTTGCTGCGGTTCCTAGTCGAGGTGGAAGGTGATGGCTTTAGGCGTGTTCCCTCGGCAGTGAGGGGGGCTTCGATGGCAAGTTGCTGCGGTGAAGGCGGTGTGAGGCATCTGATCGGGACTGGCCGGGATCTTGGAGACGTGGAGATGTGCGGTGCTACGGATGAAAATCATGTTCGGTTGTGGCCGGACCAGCGTTGATGGCACCTACGGGTGTCATTCACCTTCATGGAGGCTTCGCTGAGTGCAACACCATCTTCCTCGCGACCTTGTATCGGCAACTGTCTCCGGGGTGAAAGCCTTGATTCGTAGGATCGGCATGATGGCAACGCCCTTGAGGTTGTTACTCTGTTGGGAGCATTATGCTGGGAGACTCGAGGTCCCATGATGCGCTCCTCCGGCGTTCACCGCTGCCCGGATCTTTCTCCTTCGGCGCCATGTACGGTAGTCGCCGGCTTATCCAAGGAAGTTGGAGTTGCTGTTCTTCGGAGGTCTTCAATGTCGGCCGAGACGCGGCAAGGGGTTCAGTGTAGGGTAGGCTTTTTGTGTCGTAGTTGTGTTGTCGTGTTGTTGTATTTTGTTGTCCTTGTACGATCCGGGTGTGGAGTGGGTCGCCTTCGTTGTTCGCAGCGAGTGGTTGACGTTGTTGTATGTCTCATTTCTTTTCTTCTATAAAGCTAAGGTACGCAATTTGCGTACCCTCGAAAAAAAATAGGCACACCGCTGTATTACATTGTGTGAGATCTCATCCACATTGCTTCTGGACAAGCACTTAAGATCGATAGGGAATAACATGGCAACACTATGCTAATAGCAGATGTTCTCTTCCTTCTGAAATCTCTATGGTTAGACTGAGATATGCTATAATATGTAATTTGAAATTTGGCAGACAGAAAAGTAGAAGAATAGTAACCAGCAGTACATTACTTCCACCATTTATTTATTCCATCTAATTAAGATGCGAAACTTCATGCTGCATGCCAAATAAAGAAAATGAAGTCTAAAAGCTATAAGATGTTTTCCTCAACTCGCAGCAACAACCTGATAGTTGGACCCAGCTTTCATGCTAACCTGGAGAGAAGATGAATTTTTGCATGTCTTTTGCTCTTTTTGTTTCTTTATTATATATATGATGAAGTGCTTGTATGAGCTCACATGCCAGCCGGTCCTTTTTCAATCTGATAGTTTATACAACGCAATGATGCTAGCAGTTTAAAGAAGTAAAGAGGAGTGAAGTGATTTTCTCTATGTTTTGTTTGACAGGGGCAGCAGTTTTTTGTCAGACTGGTTTGTGTAGAGAATAGGCCGCTGAGGC
The DNA here is from genome assembly GCF_003073215.2 of Triticum urartu. Classification (NCBI taxonomy): domain Eukaryota; kingdom Viridiplantae; phylum Streptophyta; class Magnoliopsida; order Poales; family Poaceae; genus Triticum; species Triticum urartu. The sequence goes on from NC_053026.1 coordinate 518,938,044, forward strand.
ACTGAATTGGTGGAAAGTCGGGACCCCATGTTCATTTGGTTGGTACAGGTGTCTATATGGCTATATGCATGGTTGGTACAGAAAGTCGGGATCACACACGAAACGGTTTTTTGTCAAAAGAGACTATCTACCGGATTGAAATGACAAAAAAGACCGCTTCTAAATCAGATTGACAAAAAAGACCCCCTTGCCGTGGCAGCAGGGCCGTTCAGGGGGCTGTGCGAGAGGTGCGGCCGCACAGGGCCCCTGAATGCCAAGGGCCCCTATTTTGGGCCAACGTTGTGTATTTTTTTTATTAGGCTATCTTATTTCTTTGCATTTTTTGGGCCTGAGGCCTGGTCTGATCGCTTGAATGCTCCCCCCTATTTGGTTTGGTTGATCGCAGACCCCGAGCCTTTCCCAAACTTCCTCTTAGTCAGCCCTTTGACCCACAATTCATTCTAGTCTGCTTGAGTGCCACGGCTCGATCTACTCTGCTTTGGGGAGGCGGAGCAAGAAACAGGATGGCGGCAGAATTCACCCCACAAATCGAGCAGTAGCCAGCGTGAGCAAGGGCCAACGGCATCAAGAAAGGCAGAATGCAGCCGCTGCTAGCCGGTGGTCAAGCGCCTAGGATTGGGATCGATTTGCAGATTAATCAGGTGCGCCCAAGAACAAGAAGGTTTAGTTTACGTTATTTTTTGTTAACAACTTAATGGGCAGCGAGTATATTGTATATGCACATCAGTTCTTAAGTTAATTAATAAATTACCATATGTTTAATGTTTAGTCGATCCATCCTTTATAGTAGAAGATAGTTTGTGTATCAGATATATTTCATATATTGTGCGAAATATCATATAATGAAAGTTAATATGACTTAAAAGAGAGTATCGTATAGTTTACTAATATTTTGATTAATTACAAGAGTTTTTTAGATGTTAAGGCATCATTTTCATTTCGCACCCGGGCCTCAAATTCCTGAAGACG